>NC_084569.2:3999958-4022458 GCF_033978685.3 Nerophis lumbriciformis
AAAGCAGGAATTCTGGAAAATCCTGGATTTTTTTTTAACTTGGAAAAGAGGAAGTTTGAATTTCCAGAATGGTGGAATATGTTGGAGATTGAATTGGTTTGAATAGGTTGAAAAATGTGGAAATGGTGGAAGTTTGAAAACTGGCCAATTCATTTTGAATGAGGAAAATGCAAACAAAAAAGGAATTATGGGAAATCCGGGAATTTTTTTTAAATTGTTGAAATAGAGCACACAATTCTCGAACAGGTTGAATATTTTGAAGTTGGAAGGGTTTGAATCAGATGAAAAATGTGGAAGTTGTGGGACTTTGAGGAATTTCAGAAAAAAATTGGGAATTTCGGGAAAAGCGGGATTTTTTTTTAAAATGGTAAAACACTTGAATGGTCTGAATGAGTTTGGTGTTGAAATTTTTCAAATCGGTCGAGAAACGTTGACGTAGTAACATGTTGAATTGAGAAATGGTATTACGGGATTCCTGGAATTTTGAAAAAAAACTGGAATTTTTTCCAGTTCAAAAAACAACTTAGTTTTTTGTCCTGATTAAGTGGAATGTTTTGATGGTGGAACGGTTGAAATGCGTTGAAAAATGTAAGAGTAGTCGCCAGGAGAAAAAAAGGGTGTAAATAGGGCTTTGGAAAAGCAGGAATTCTGGAAAATCCTGGATTTTTTTTTTACTTGGAAAAGAGGAATTTTGAATTTCCAGAATGGTGGAATATGTTGAAGATGGAATTGGTTTGAATAGGTTGAGAATGTGGAAATGGTGGAAGTTTGAAAACTGGCCAATTCATTTTGAATGAGGAAAATGCAAACAAAAAACGGAATTATGGGAAATCCGGGAAATTTAAAAAAATTGTTGAAGTAGAGCACACAATTCTCGAACAGGTTGAATATTTTGAAGTTGGAAGGGTTTGAATCAGATGAAAAATGTGGAAGTTGTGGGACTTTGAGGAATTTCAGAAAAAAATTGGGAATTTCGGGAAAAGCGGGATTTTTTTTTTTAAATGGTAAAACACTTGAATGGTCTGAATGAGTTTGGTGTTGAAATTTTTCAAATCGGTCGAGAAACGTTGATGTAGTAACATGTTGAATTGAGAAATAGTATTACGGGATTCCTGGAATTTTGGGAAAAAAAATAATTTTTCCAGTTCAAAAAACAACTTATGTTTTTATCCTGATTAAGTGGAATGTTTTGATGGTGGAACGGTTGAAATGCGTTGAAAAATGTAGGAGTAGTCGCCAGGAAAAAAAGGGTGTAAATAGGGCTTTGGAAAAGCAGGAATTCTGGAAAATCCTGGATTTTTTTTTAACTTGGAAAAGAGGAAGTTTGAATTTCCAGAATGGTGGAATATGTTGAAGATGGAATTGGTTTGAATAGGTTGAAAAATGTGGAAATGGTGGAAGTTTGAAAACTGGCCAATTCATTTTGAATGAGGAAAATGCAAACAAAAAAAGGAATTATGGGAAATCTGGGAATTTTTTAAAAATTGTTGAAGTAGAGCACACAATTCTCGAACAGGTTGAATATTTTGAAGTTGGAAGGGTTTGAATCAGATGAAAAATGTGCAAGTTGTGGGACTTTGAGGAATTTCAGAAAAAAATTGGGAATTTCGGGAAAAGCGGGATTTTTTTTTTTAAATGGTAAAACACTTGAATGGTCTGAATGAGTTTGGTGTTGAAATTTTTCAAATCGGTTGAGAAACGTTGACGTAGTAACATGTTGAATTGAGAAATGGTATTACGGGATTCCTGGAATTTTGGAAAAAAATGGAATTTTTCCAGTTCAAAAAACAACTTATTTTTTTGTCCTGATTAAGAGGAATGTTTTGATGGTGGAACGGTTGAAATGCGTTGAAAAATGTAGGAGTAGTCGCCAGGAAAAAAAGGGTGTAAATAGGGCTTTGGAAAAGCAGGAATTCTGGAAAATCCTGGAATTTTTTTTAACTTGGAAAAGAGGAAGTTTGAATTTCCAGAATGGTGGAATATGTTGAAGATGGAATTGGTTTGAATAGGTTGAAAAATGTGGAAATGGTGGAAGTTTGAAAACTGGCCAATTCATTTTGAATGAGGAAAATGCAAACAAAAAAAGGAATTACGGGAAATCCGGGAATTTTGTAAAAATTGTTGAAGTAGAGCACACAATTCTCGAACAGGTCGAATATTTTCAAGTTGGAAGGGTTTGAATCAGATGAAAAATGTGGAAGTTGTGGGACTTTGAGGAATTTCAGAAAAAAATTGGGAATTTCGGGAAAAGCGGGATTTTTTTTTTAAATGGTAAAACACTTGAATGGTCTGAATGAGTTTGGTGTTGAAATTTTTCAAATCGGTTGAGAAACGTTGACGTAGTAACATGTTGAATTGAGAAATGGTATTACGGGATTCCTGGAATTTTGGAAAAAAATGGAATTTTTCCAGTTCAAAAAACAACTTATTTTTTAGTCCTGATTAAGAGGAATGTTTTGATGGTGGAACGGTTGAAATGCGTTGAAAAATGTAGGAGTAGTCGCCAGAAAAAAAGGGTGTAAATAGATAGGGCTTTGGAAAAGCAGGAATTCTGGAAAATCCTGGATTTTTTTTTAACTTGGAAAAGAGGAAGTTTGAATTTCCAGAATGGTGGAATATGTTGAAGATGGAATTGGTTTGAATAGGTTGAAAAATGTGGAAATGGTGGAAGTTTGAAAACTGGCCAATTCATTTTGAATGAGGAAAATGCAAACAAAAAAAGGAATTATGGGAAATCCGGGAAATTTTAAAAAATTGTTGAAGTAGAGCACACAATTCTCGAACAGGTGGAATATTTTGAAGTTGGAAGGGTTTGAATCAGATGAAAAATGTGGAAGTTGTGGGACTTTGAGGAATTTCAGAAAAAAATTGGGAATTTCGGGAAAAGCGGGATTTTTTTTTTTTTAATGGTAAAACACTTGAATGGTCTGAATGAGTTTGGTGTTGAAATTTTTCAAATCGGTCGAGAAACGTTGACGTAGTAACATGTTGAATTGAGAAATGGTATTACGGGATTCCTGGAATTTTGGAAAAAAACTGGAATTTTTTCCAGTTCAAAAAACAACTTAGTTTTTTGTCCTGATTAAGTGGAATGTTTTGATGGTGGAACGGTTGAAATGCGTTGAAAAATGTAAGAGTAGTCGCCAGGAGAAAAAAAGGGTGTAAATAGGGCTTTGGAAAAGCAGGAATTCTGGAAAATCCTGGATTTTTTTTTTACTTGGAAAAGAGGAATTTTGAATTTCCAGAATGGTGGAATATGTTGAAGATGGAATTGGTTTGAATAGGTTGAAAAATGTGGAAATGGTGGAAGTTTGAAAACTGGCCAATTCATTTTGAATGAGGAAAATGCAAACAAAAAACGGAATTATGGGAAATCCGGGAAATTTAAAAAAATTGTTGAAGTAGAGCACACAATTCTCGAACAGGTTGAATATTTTGAAGTTGGAAGGGTTTGAATCAGATGAAAAATGTGGAAGTTGTGGGACTTTGAGGAATTTCAGAAAAAAATTGGGAATTTCGGGAAAAGCGGGATTTTTTTTTTTAAATGGTAAAACACTTGATTGGTCTGAATGAGTTTGGTGTTGAAATTTTTCAAATCGGTTGAGAAACGTTGACGTAGTAACATGTTGAATTGAGAAATGGTATTACGGGATTCCTGGAATTTTGGAAAAAACTGGAATTTTTCCAGTTCAAAAAACAACTTATTTTTTTGTCCTGATTAAGTGGAATGTTTTGATGGTGGAACGGTTGAAATGCGTTGAAAAATGTAGGAGTAGTCGCCAGAAAAAAAGGGTGTAAATAGGGCTTTGGAAAAGCAGGAATTCTGGAAAATCCTGGATTTTTTTTTAACTTGGAAAAGAGGAAGTTTGAATTTCCAGAATGGTGGAATATGTTGAAGATGAAATTGGTTTGAATAGGTTGAAAAATGTGGAAATGGTGGAAGTTTGAAAACTGGCCAATTCATTTTGAATGAGGAAAATGCAAACAAAAAAAGGAATTTTGGGAAATCCGGGAATTTTGTAAAAATTGTTGAAGTAGAGCACACAATTCTCGAACAGGTTGAGTATTTTGAAGTTGGAAGGGTTTGAATCAGATGAAAAATGTGGAAGTTGTGGGACTTTGAGGAATTTCAGAAAAAAATTGGGAATTTCGGGAAAAGCGGGATTTTTTTTTTTAAATGGTAAAACACTTGAATGGTCTGAATGAGTTTGGTGTTGAAATTTTTCAAATCGGTCGAGAAACGTTGACGTAGTAACATGTTGAATTGAGAAATGGTATTACGGGATTCCTGGAATTTTGGAAAAAAATGGAATTTTTCCAGTTCAAAAAACAACTTATTTTTTTGTCCTGATTAAGAGGAATGTTTTGATGGTGGAACGGTTGAAATGCGTTGAAAAATGTAGGAGTAGTCGCCAGAAAAAAAGGGTGTAAATAGGGCTTTGGAAAAGCAGGAATTCTGGAAAATCCTGGATTTTTTTTTAACTTGGAAAAGAGGAAGTTTGAATTTCCTGAATGGTGGAATATGTTGAAGATGGAATTGGTTTGAATAGGTTGAAAAATGTGGAAATGGTGGAAGTTTGAAAACTGGCCAATTCATTTTGAATGAGGAAAATGCAAACAAAAAAAGGAATTATGGGAAATCCGGGAATTTTAAAAAAAATTGTTGAAGTAGAGCACACAATTCTCGAACAGGTTGAATATTTTGAAGTTGGAAGGGTTTGAATCAGATGAAAAATGTGGAAGTTGTGGGACTTTGAGGAATTTCAGAAAAAAATTGGGAATTTCGGGAAAAGCGGGATTTTTTTTTAAAATGGTAAAACACTTGAATGGTCTGAATGAGTTTGGTGTTGAAATTTTTCAAATCGGTCGAGAATCGTTGACGTAGTAACATGTTGAATTGAGACGGGATTCCTGGAATTTTGGGAAAAACTGGAATTTTTCCAGTTCAAAAAACAACTTATTTTTTTGTCCTCATTAAGTGGAATGTTTTGATGGTGGAACGGTTGAAATGCGTTGAAAAATGTAGGAGTAGTCGCCAGGAAAAAAAGGGTGTAAATAGGGCTTTGGAAAAGCAGGAATTCTGGAAAATCCTGGATTTTTTTTTAACTTGGAAAAGAGGAAGTTTGAATTTCCAGAATGGTGGAATATGTTGAAGATGGAATTGGTTTGAATAGGTTGAAAAATGTGGAAATGGTGGAAGTTTGAAAACTGGCCAATTCATTTTGAATGAGGAAAATGCAAACAAAAAAAGGAATTATGGGAAATCCGGGAATTTTTTTAAAATTGTTGGAGTAGAGCACACAATTCTCGAACAGGTCGAATATTTTGAAGTTGGAAGGGTTTGAATCAGATGAAAAATGTGGAAGTTGTGGGACTTTGAGGAATTTCAGAAAAAAATTGGGAATTTCGGGAAAAGCGGGATTTTTTTTTTAAATGGTAAAACACTTGAATGGTCTGAATGAGTTTGGTGTTGAAATTTTTCAAATCGGTTGAGAAACGTTGACGTAGTAACATGTTGAATTGAGAAATGGTATTACGGGATTCCTGGAATTTTGGAAAAAACTGGAATTTTTCCAGTTCAAAAAACAACTTATTTTTTTGTCCTGATTAAGAGGAATGTTTTGATGGTGGAACGGTTGAAATGCGTTGAAAAATGTAGGAGTAGTCGCCAGAAAAAAAGGGTGTAAATAGGGCTTTGGAAAAACAGGAATTCTGGAAAATCCTGGATTTTTTTTTTTACTTGGAAAAGAGGAAGTTTGAATTTCCAAAATGGTGGAATATGTTGAAGATGGAATTGGTTTGAATAGGTTGAAAAATGTGGAAATGGTGGAAGTTTGAAAACTGGCCAATTCATTTTGAATGAGGAAAATGCAAACAAAAAAAGGAATTATGGGAAATCCGGGAATTTTTTAAAAAATTGTTGAAGTAGAGCACACAATTCTCGAACAGGTTGAATATTTTGAAGTTGGAAGGGTTTGAATCAGATGAAAAATGTGGAAGTTGTGCGACTTTGAGGAATGTCCCATTGATTTCAATGGGAATTTCAGAAAAAATAGAAAATTTCGGGAAAAGCTGGATTTTTGAATGGTCTGAATGAGTTGGTGTTGGTTGAATTTCCAGAATGGTGGAATATGTTGAAGGTGGAATTGGTTAGATTAGGTTGAAAAATGTGGAAATGGTGGAAGTTTGAAAACTGGCCAATTCATTTTGAATGAGGAAAATGCAAACAAAAAAAGGAATTATGGGAAATCCGGGAATTTTTTAAAAATTGTTGAAGTAGAGCACACAATTTTCGAACAGGTTGAATATTTTGAAGTTGGAAGGGTTTGAATCAGATGAAAAATGTGGAAGTTGTGGGACTTTGAGGAATGTCCCGTTGATTTCAATGGGAATTTCAGAAAAAATTGAGAATTTCGGGAAAAGCTGGATTTTTGAATGGTCTGAATGAGTTGGTGTTGGTTGAATTTCCAGAATGGTGGAATATGTTGAAGGTGGAATTGGTTAGAATAGGTTGAAAAATGTGGAAATGGTGGAAGTTTGAAAACTGGCCAATTCATTTTGAATGAGAAAAATGCAAACAAAAAAAGGAATTATGGGAAATCCAGGAATTTTTTAAAAATTGTTGAAGTAGAGCACACAATTTTCGAACAGGTTGAATATTTTGAAGTTGGAAGGGTTTGAATCAGATGAAAAATGTGGAAGTTGTGCGACTTTGAGGAATGTCCCATTGATTTCAATGGGAATTTCAGAAAAAATAGAAAATTTCGGGAAAAGCTGGATTTTTGAATGGTCTGAAAGAGTTGGTGTTGGTTGAATTTCCAGAATGGTGGAATATGTTGAAGGTGGAATTGGTTAGAATAGGTTGAAAAATGTGGAAATGGGGGAAGTTTGAAAACTGACCAATTCATTTTGATTGGGAAAAATGTCCCGGAAAACCTGGAATTCTGGGAAATCTGGGAATTTTTGGAATTTGTGAAGGGAAACCCTGCGATTCCCGAATAGGCTGAACAGTTTGACGTTGGAACGGTTTGAATCGGGTGAAAAATGTGGAAGGTAGAGCGTGACAAAATCTGGAGAAGAAGAAGAATGATACGTTTAAATTGATGAATTTTGGTGTAGAAAAGCATATGTGTGAATGGTTTGGAGCATTCACACACTAATACAAAATGTTAGTGAATATCGTTACCTGGGTTTCATTTTAGACCCAAACACTAGGCTTTAAAAAACATATCAAACAGATGTCAGAGTCTTAAAGGGGAACATTATCAGCAGACCTATGTAAGCGTCAATATATACCTTGATGTTGCAGAAAAAAGACCATATATTTTTTTAACCGATTTCCGAACTCTAAATGGGTGAATTTTGGCGAATTAAACGCCTTTCTAATATTCGCTCTCGGAGCGATGACGTCACAACGTGACGTCGCATCGGGAAGCAATCCGCCATTTTCTCAAACACCGAGTCAAATCAGCTCTGTTATTTTCCGTTTTTTTCGACTGTTTTCCGTACCTTGGAGACATCATGCCTCGTCGGTGTGTTGTCGGAGGGTGTAACAACACCAACAGGGACGGATTCAAGTTGCACCAGTGGCCCAAAGATGCCAAAGTGGCAAGAAATTGGACGTTTGTTCCGCACACTTTACCGACGAAAGCTATGCTACGACAGAGATGGCAAGAATGTGTGGATATTAGAGATGCGCGGATAGGCAATTATTTCATCCGCATCAGAAAGTCGTCAACCATCCGCCATCCACCCGATGTAACATTTGATCAGAACCGCATCCGCCCGCACCCATCCATCCCCATCCATCCATTTTCTACCGCTTATTCCCTTTGGGGTCGCGGGGGGCGCTGGAGCCTATCTCAGCTACAATCGGGCGGAAGGCGGGGTACACCCTGGACAAGTCGCCACCTCATCGCAGGGCCCCGCCCGCACCCGCCCGTTGTTATATATCTAATATAGACGATGCAAGGCATTAGTGAGGTTATAAAGCTTTTGCCTGTTAAAGAAAGGAGACTGATCCAATGCAGCACAGACATTCGCGTGCCACGCTGTCACGACCCAGACGCACACTAGTGCGCAATCATATGGGAGCCGCGCTGAGCGCACCTCCAAGCGCGTCTCGCTGCCGGCGACGGCCGGGTATGGGCCCGACGCTCCAGCGCCATCCATTTTCAGGGCTAGTTGATTCGGCAGGTGGGTTGTTACACACTCCTTAGCGGGTTCCGACTTCCATGGCCACCGTCCTGCTGTCTATATCAACCAGGGTGAGCCCCACCCCTTTCGTGAGCGCACTGCGCGCGGAGTGACCCCTGTTACGCGCCCCCGGCAACAGGGGTGGCGGGCAGGTAAGCTGCGCGGGCGGACCGCGCGGAGTGACTCCTGTTACGAGCCCCCGGCCACGGGGGTGGCGGGCAGGTAAGCTGCTTACCTGCTGCGCGTGACGCCGGCCGCGGCGAAGGCGGACGAGGCGGGGTGTCGGTGCGGTGGGCGCGGTGGTGACCCTGGACGTGCGTCGGGCCCTTCTCGCGGATCGCCTCAGCTACGGCTCCCGGTGGGGCCCTCTCGGGGGAAGGGGCCTCGGTCCCGGACCCCGGCGAGGCGTCCCTTCTCCGCTCCGTAAAAGTGTCCATCTCTTTTTTTTTTTTCTTCTGTTGTGGCATATGCAGCAGGTGCCTGCTCGTTTTTCGTATGTGGGTAACAACATTTAACTATGTATATATATTTCCCAATTGGTTTAACTGCCACCCGCCTGAATCTATTTAAAATCTAATTTTTTTAAATTTCAATCGCCCGACCCGACCCGACCCGACCCGCTGATAAAATCTAATTTTTTAAAATTTCATCCGCCCGATTCGCGGATAATCCGCGGACTCCGCGGTTGTGCCCGCAAACCGCGCATCTCTAATATATATGTATACATATATATATATATATATATATATATATATATATATATATATATATATATATATATATATATATATATATATATATATATATATATATATATATATATATATATATATATATATAAATAAAAGAAATACTTGAATTTCAGTGTTCATTTATTTACACATTTAACATAAAACTCATCTACTCATTGTTGAGTTAAGGGTTGAATTGTCCATCCTTGTTCTATTCTCTGTCACTATTTCAGAACACACACATTATACAAATATACATTATAAAATCAATAAGAAAACGGGAGCTCTAATTTGGGAGTCTGAATTAGGATCAGAAGTTCCTATATAAACATTGCGCACTCACGTCGCCTTTTTGTATTGATTACTGCAGCTGTGCACTGGATTCATTCACAAATACAAACTACAACTCACAAACACTTTAGAGTTAGGCTCCACCATCAGAATGTGTACTTAAACTTATAAAGATCACATGGATATTATTCAGTGAGTTGATTCACCAAAACTAACCTGTTATACAGGAGGAAAAAGCACACAGGACGTTTAAATTGTTCACAGACTGGTCGCGCTCATCAGAATGACAAGACACTTCCGGTCTGCAGGTGATAGCATTCAATTGGGAAGAAACGCCCTACTGCCCCCTACTGACCAATGTGAATACTGATAAATGTGGAATGACAGCTCCAAAAACGAATTCAAACCACAAAATAAAATAAATAAATCAACACAAAAATGTGACACATTATGGGTGGGTCGCATATGCATGTACAGTAGATGGCAGTATTGTCCTGTTTAAAAGTGTCACAACATTGCTGTTTACAGCAGACCAACTGCTTTACGGGGGACGAAAACTTGACTGCTGTTGTTGTGTGTTGTTACCGCGCTGGGAGGACGTTAATGAAACTGCCTAACAATAAACCCACATAAGAAACCAAGAACTCGTCCTCGATCATTAGCTGTTTATATTGTGGGAAAGCGGACGTGAGAACAGGCTGTCAACACGTCACTCAGGTCCGCATGGAGCTGGAGGGGGCGTGGCCTCCAGCTCCGCCTAAATTTCGGGAGATTTTCGGGAGAAAATTTGTCCCGGGAGGTTTTCGGGAGAGGCGCTGAATTTCGGGAGTCTCCCGGAAAATCCGGGAGGGTTGGCAAGTATGACTAAGGTGGACACTATGATTGACATGTCAACTTCATGTCTATTATATTTATCCATGAGAGCATTTTTGTTGTAAACTGTGAGGCGTATGTGTTAAAATCATGCTTGTTTTTACAATGTGTTTTGATGTAAAGGAGGGGTGGTTGTCATGTATAAGTATGTGTCAATAAAAGGGCATTTTAGCACTTTTCTTAATTAGATTACATGCTATTGTATAATTTTATTGTTATCATTTTATTGTGTGATTTTTGTATCCCTTTAATTTAGGTAGCCAGGCATGACACTTTTTTGTAAACTGGTTGTTTTTACAATGTGTTATGATGTAAAGGACGGGTGTATTTTTAATTTTTTTAACTTTAGAAAGTTACATGGTTGAAAACAATAACGATGCCAAAAAACATTAAAAAAAAGATGGGAAGTCCTCAGAGGCTTATTTTGAAAATGTAATTATGTTTATAGATTATATGATATCTGTTGTTGTGTTCTCTAATTTGAGTGACCTGGACATAATCTGGACTGTACATAAATGCTTATTTTGAAAATGTAATTTTGTTTATAAATTATATGCAATCTGTTATGTTCCCTAATTTTTCAGTGTACATGAATGAAGGTGGACATTATCTGGACTGGACCTGGTTTTAAAAACCCTTTAAACAAATCTAATTTCATTGACAACCTGGTCTGGTGAAGATAAGGTCCTTTTTATAAAAAAAAATAATAATTAAAGCTGCAAGCAGCGTTGGTCGGGCCCACGTATTTGGCAGGTGCTAGTCCTAAGTGTCCCAATACTTTTGTCCAGTTTTAGTCCCAAGTGTCCCAATACTTTTGGCAAGTTGTAGTCCTAAGTGTCCCAATACTTTTGTCAAGTTGTAGTCCCAAGTGTCCCAATACTTTTGTCCAGTTTTCGGCCTAAGTGTCCCAATACTTTTGTCCGGTGGTAGTCATAAGTGTCCCAATACTTTTGTCCAGTTTTCGGCCTAAGTGTCCCAATACTTTTGTCCGGTGGTAGTCATAAGTGACCCAATACTTTTGTCCAGTTTTCGGCCTAAGTGTCCCAATACTTTTGTCCGGTGGTAGTCATAAGTGTCCCAATACTTTTGTCTAGTGTACCTACCTTGTCTGCATTGTGTGGGCACGCTGGTGCTTCCTACTTTTAAGCAGCCATCTTAAAAAAACAGCAGCGCAGCGGGTCTTTGAAGGGTCATAAAATCAAAACCGGAGCAGGTATTAAAACGCTGTTCTGTTATTTTATACACAAGGGTTTAATCTCTCTCCTGTGTTAGTTTGAAGCCGAAACGACAAACGCGCTCAGAGGAGATAGTTTTTGAAGGAAGGTGACCGGTTTTTACCAAACATTTGTTTTGAAGGGGGAATAGCAAACTTCCTGTTGATTTTTGCTGGGGGTTGTCAATTTATGAAATGTAGGTCTAAGTGAGACCTACATAGAGGTTTTTGTTTCATGTCTCTCCGACCTTCCCAGGGAGAGTTACAGGCAGTTTTGTCAGTTTTTTCACCCGAAGAGCAGTTTTTTGTGCGTTTTATTAAAAAATTGCGCTAGAGCACAATTTTGAGATTTGGGGTTAGGTTTTTTTATTAGATCACAATTTTTGCCAGTCCTGATGTGTGCGTTCAGTTCGGTGAGTTTTGAAGCATGTTAAGGGGGTCAAATTACAGCTCAAAGAGGCAAAAGTGACTGTTTTTAGTACTTTTTTGTCTTGAAGGGGGAATTGCCAACTTCCTGTTGATTTTAGCCCGAGAATGTACTATTATGAAATGTGAAATACATAGAGGTTTTTGTTTCATGTCTCTCCGACCTTCCTAGTGGGAGTTACGGGCAGTCTAGTTTTTTTTTTTCTTCCTAGGGGGCGCTAGAGCGCAATTTTTAGTTTTGTGGTTCGTTTTTTTTTTTAAAAGGCAATTTGTGCAGGTCCTGATGTGTGGGTCAAATATGGTGAGTTTTGAAGCATGTTAAGTGGGTCAAATTACAGTTTAATGTGGCGGCGGAAGAATAAAGAATAATTAAAGCTGCAAGCAGCGTTGTTCGGGCCCGCGTATTTGGCAGGTGCTAGTCCTAAGTGTCCCAATACTTTTGTGTACTTTTAGTCTGAAGTGTCCCAATACTTTTGTCTAGTGTACCTACCTTGTCTGCATTGTGTGGGCACGTTGGTGCTTCCTGCTTTTGAGCAGCCATCTTAAAAAACCAGCAGCGCAGCAGCATGAGTGCAGCGGGTCTTTGAAGGGTCATAAAATCAAAACCGGAGCAGTTATAAAAAAAGCGCTTCTGTTGTTGTATTCACAAGGGTTCAATCTCTGTCCTGTGTTAGTTTGAAGGCGAAACGACAAACGCGCTCAGAGGAGATCGGTTTTTACAAAAAATGTGTTTTGAAGGGGGAATAGCAAACTTCCTGTTGATTTTTGCTGGGGGTTGTCAATTTATGAAATGTAGGTCTAAGTGAGACCTACATAGAGGTTTTTGTTTCATGTCTCTCCGACCTTCCCAGGGAGAGTTACAGGCAGTTTTGTCAGTTTTTTCATCCGAGGAGCAGTTTTTTGTGCGTTTTATTAAAAAATTGCGCTAGAGCACAATTTTGAGATTTGGGGTTAGGTTTTTTTTATTAGATCACAATTCTTGCCAGTCCTGACGTGTGCGTTCAGTTCGGTGAGTTTTGAAGCATGTTAAGGGGGTCAAATTACAGCTCAAAGAGGCAAAAGTGACTTTTTTTAGTACTTTTTTGTCTTGAAGGGGGAATTGCCAACTTCCTGTTGATTTTAGCCCGAGAATGTACTATTATGAAATGTAGGTCTCAGTCAGACCTACATAGAGGTTTTTGTTTCATGTCTCTCCGACCTTCCTAGTGGGAGTTACAGGCAGTCTAGTTTTTCTTTTTCTAGGGGGCGCTAGAGCACAATTTTGAGATTTGGGGTTAGGTTTTTTTACTAGATCACAATTTTTGCCAGTCCTGATGTGTGCGTTCAGTTCGGTGAGTTTTGAAGCATGTTAAGGGGGTCAAATTACAGCTCAAAGAGGCAAAAGTGACTGTTTTTAGTACTTTTTTGTCTTGAAGGGGGAATTGCCAACTTCCTGTTGATTTTAGCCCGAGAATGTACTATTATGAAATGTAGGTCTCAGTCAGACCTACATAGAGGTTTTTGTTTCATGTCTCTCCGACCTTCCTAGTGGGAGTTACAGGCAGTCTAGTTTTTTCTTTTCTAGGGGGCGCTAGAGCACAATTTTGAGATTTGGGGTTAGGTTTTTTTATTAGATCACAATTTTTGCCAGTCCTGATGTGTGTGTTCAGTTCGGTGAGTTTTGAAGCATGTTAAGGGGGTCAAATTACAGCTCAAAGAGGCAAAAGTGACTTTTTTTAGTACTTTTTTGTCTTGAAGGGGAATTGCCAACTTCCTGTTGATTTTAGCCCGAGAATGTACTATTATGAAATGTAGGTCTCAGTCAGACCTACATAGAGGTTTTTGTTTCATGTCTCTCCGACCTTCCTAGTGGGAGTTACAGGCAGTCTAGTTTTTTTTTTTTCCTAGGGGGCGCTAGAGCGCAATTTTGAGTTTTGTGGTTCGTTTTTTTTTTTAAAAAGGCAATTTGTGCAGGTCCTGATGTGTGGGTCAAATATGGTGAGTTTTGAAGCATGTTAAGTGGGTCAAATTACAGTTTAATGTGGCGGCGGAAGAATAAAGAATAATTAAAGCTGCAAGCAGCGTTGTTCGGGCCCGCGTATTTGGCAGGTGCTAGTCCTAAGTGTCCCAATACTTTTGTGTACTTTTAGTCTGAAGTGTCCCAATACTTTTGTCTAGTGTACCTACCTTGTCTGCATTGTGTGGGCACGTTGGTGCTTCCTGCTTTTGAGCAGCCATCTTAAAAAAACAGCAGCGCAGCAGCATGAGTGCAGCGGGTCTTTGAAGGGTCATAAAATCAAAACCGGAGCAGTTATAAAAAAAGCGCTTCTGTTGTTGTATTCACAAGGGTTTAATCTCTCTCCTGTGTTAGTTTGAAGCCGAAACGACAAACGCGCTCAGAGGAGATCGGTTTTTACAAAAAATGTGTTTTGAAGGGGGAATAGCAAACTTCCTGTTGATTTTTGCTGGGGGTTGTCAATTTATGAAATGTAGGTCTAAGTGAGACCTACATAGAGGTTTTTGTTTCATGTCTCTCCGACCTTCCCAGGGAGAGTTACAGGCAGTTTTGTCAGTTTTTTCATCCGAGGAGCAGTTTTTTGTGCGTTTTATTAAAAAATTGCGCTAGAGCACAATTTTGAGATTTGGGGTTAGGTTTTTTTTATTAGATCACAATTTTTGCCAGTCCTGACGTGTGCGTTCAGTTTGGTGAGTTTTGAAGCATGTTAAGGGGGTCAAATTACAGCTCAAAGAGGCAAAAGTGACTGTTTTTAGTACTTTTTTGTCTTGAAGGGGGAATTGCCAACTTCCTGTTGATTTTAGCCCGAGAATGTACTGTAGGTCTCAGTCAGACCTACATAGAGGTTTTTGTTTCATGTCTCTCCGACCTTCCTAGTGGGAGTTACAGGCAGTCTAGTTTTTTTTTTTCCTAGGGGGCGCTAGAGCGCAATTTTGAGTTTTGTGGTTCGTTTTTTTTTTAAAAAAAGGCAATTTTCGCAGGTCCTGATGTGTGGGTCAAATATGGTGAGTTTTGAAGCATGTTAAGTGGGTCAAATTACAGTTTAGTGGCGGCGGAAGAATAAAGAATAATAAAACCTTACAAATTCAATAGGTCCTTTAATTTTGAGATTTGGGGTTAGGTTTTTTTATTAGATCACAATTTTTGCCAGTCCTGATGTGTGCGTTCAGTTCGGTGAGTTTTGAAGCATGTTAAGGGGGTCAAATTACAGCTCAAAGAGGCAAAAGTGACTTTTTTTAGTACTTTTTTGTCTTGAAGGGGGAATTGCCAACTTCCTGTTGATTTTAGCCCGAGAATGTACCATTATGAAATGTAGGTCTAAGTCAGACCTACATAGAGGTTTTTGTTTCATGTCTCTCCGACCTTCCTAGTGGGAGTTACAGGCAGTCTAGTTTTTTTTTTTTCCTAGGGGGCGCTAGAGCGCAATTTTGAGTTTTGTGTTTTTTTTTTTTTTTTAAAGCCAATTTTCGCAGGTCCTGATGTGTGGGTCAAATATGGTGAGTTTTGAAGCATGTTAAGTGGGTCAAATTACAGTTTAATGTGGCGGCCCATGCGGGCCCTAATAAGATAAATAAATAAAAAACATTTTCTTGGATAAAAAAAGTTAAAACAATTAGATAAAAAATAGTGATTAATGAAAATGTTAGTGGACCAGCAGCACATACAATCATGTGTCCCTTGCAGATGTATTGTCTACGTTGTGGGAACCAGAATTTTGGTAGCAGAAAGAAACAACCCCTTTTGTGTGAGTGGGTGTGGATGAGTGGGAATGGGGGAGGGAGTTTTTTTGGGTTGATGCACTAATTGAAAGTGTGTCTTGTGTTTTTTTATGTTGATTTAATTAAAAAAAAGGAGTGGTTGTAATGTATAACTATGTGTCAATAAAAGGGCATTTTATCACTTTTCTTAATTTGATAACATGCTATAGTATAATTTTATTGTTATAATTTTACTGCGTGATTTGTGTATCTCTTTAATTTAGGTAGCCAGGGACTGCAGATGGAAATGAGCTCTTTAGCTATAATCTGGTGCAGAACATATCTGTCTTTGAGTGCAATGTTTCTGTGCAATGTAAAGACTAAACTTTTAAAAAAACAAACCTAATAGTGCAGTGAACGAGGCAAAAGGATGACGAAGTGAGCATGAGTTAAAACGCCATGTCAGTGATGAATAAACTACGTGTGACGGATGTGAGACCTTGTTTTAGTGCAAAATATGCGGAGTCGGCTAATTAGTTGACGACAATAAAACATGTTTCAACTTCACAATTGGCAAGTTTATACCTGAGCCTTGCATAGCTTCTTTTATTGTTTGCGCAAGTCTTCCTCATAAGACTAGGAATAAGACCCAGCCTAATATTATTCTTTTTTTTTCATTTGGAGCCCTAGAACGGGGCCAATTTTAACCCGCAGCTCGTTTTTTTTTTAATTGGCCCTCGGTGCATGTAAAAAATGTAATGAATTCCTGAAGATGAAGTCATGAAGTTGTTAGTAATGCTGTCAAACACACTCAGATGAATCGCACACCTTCAATTAATGGTGATTGGTCACAGGTATTACTATAAACACAGGTATAAACACGGGTATAAACAAGGTATTACTATAAACACAGGTATAAACACAGGTATAAACAAGGTATTACTATAAACACAGGTATAAACAAGGTATTACTATAAACACAGGTATAAACACAGGTATAAACAAGGTATTACTATAAACACAGGTATAAACAAGGTATTACTATAAACACAGGTATAAACAAGGTATTACTATAAACACAGGTATAAACAAGGTATTACTATAAACACAGGTATAAACAAGGTATTACTATAAACACAGGTACAAACACAGGTATAAACAAGGTATTACTATAAACACAGGTATAAACACAGGTATAAACAAGGTATTACTATAAACACAGGTATAAACAAGGTATTACTATAAACACAGGTATAAACAAAGTATTACTATAAACACAGGTATAAACACAGGTATAAACAAGGTATTACTATAAACACAGGTATAAACACGGGTATAAACAAGGTATTACTATAAACACAGGTATAAACACAGGTATAAACAAGGTATTACTATAAACACAGGTATAAACAAGGTATTACTATAAACACAGGTATAAACACGGGTATGAACAAGGTATTACTATAAACACAGGTATAAACAAGGTATTACTATAAACACAGGTATAAACAAGGTATTACTATAAACACAGGTATAAACACGGGCATAAACAAGGTATTACTATAAACACAGGTATAAACACAGGTATAAACAAGGTATTACTATAAACACAGGTATAAACACAGGTATAAACACAGGTATTACTATAAACACAGGTATAAACACGGGTATAAACAATGTATTACTATAAACACAGGTATAAACAAGGTATTACTATAAACACAGGTATAAACACGGGTATGAACAAGGTATTACTATAAACACAGGTATAAACACAGGTATAAACAAGGTATTACTATAAACACAGGTATAAACAAGGTATTACTATAAACACAGGTATAAACACGGGTATAAACAAGGTATTACTATAAACACAGGTATAAACACGGGTATAAACAAGGTATTACTATAAACACAGGTATAAACAAGGTATTACTATAAACACAGGTATAAACACAGGTATAAACAAGGTATTACTATAAACACAGGTATAAACACAGGTATAAACAAGGTATTACTATAAACACAGGTATAAACAAGGTATTACTATAAACACAGGTATAAACACAGGTATAAACAAGGTATTACTATAAACACAGGTATAAACACAGGTAAAAACAAGGTATTACTATAAACACAGGTATAAACACAGGTATAAACAAGGTATTACTATAAACACAGGTATAAACAAGGTATTACTATAAACACAGGTATAAACAAGGTATTACTATAAACACAGGTATAAACACGGGTATAAACAAGGTATTACTATAAACACAGGTGTAAACACGGGTATAAACAAGGTATTACTATAAACACAGGTGTAAACACAGGTATAAACAAGGTATTACTATAAACACAGGTGTAAACACCGGTATAAACAAGGTATTACTATAAACACAGGTATAAACACAGGTATAAACAAGGTATTACTATAAACACAGGTATAAACACAGGTATAAACAAGGTATTACTATAAACACGGGCATAAACAAGGTATTACTATAAACACAGGTATAAACACAGGTATAAACAAGGTATTACTATAAACACAGGTATAAACACAGGTATAAACACAGGTATTACTATAAACACAGGTATAAACACGGGTATAAACAATGTATTACTATAAACACAGGTATAAACAAGGTATTACTATAAACACAGGTATAAACACGGGTATGAACAAGGTATTACTATAAACACAGGTATAAACACAGGTATAAACAAGGTATTACTATAAACACAGGTATAAACAAGGTATTACTATAAACACAGGTATAAACACGGGTATAAACAAGGTATTACTATAAACACAGGTATAAACACGGGTATAAACAAGGTATTACTATAAACACAGGTATAAACAAGGTATTACTATAAACACAGGTATAAACACAGGTATAAACAAGGTATTACTATAAACACAGGTATAAACAAGGTATTACTATAAACACAGGTATAAACAAGGTATTACTATAAACACAGGTATAAACACAGGTATAAACAAGGTATTACTATAAACACAGGTATAAACACAGGTAAAAACAAGGTATTACTATAAACACAGGTATAAACACAGGTATAAACAAGGTATTACTATAAACACAGGTATAAACAAGGTATTACTATAAACACAGGTATAAACAAGGTATTACTATAAACACAGGTATAAACACGGGTATAAACAAGGTATTACTATAAACACAGGTGTAAACACGGGTATAAACAAGGTATTACTATAAACACAGGTGTAAACACAGGTATAAACAAGGTATTACTATAAACACAGGTGTAAACACAGGTATAAACAAGGTATTACTATAAACACAGGTATAAACACAGGTATAAACAAGGTATTACTATAAACACAGGTATAAACACAGGTATAAACAAGGTATTACTATAAACACAGGTATAAACAAGGTATTACTATAAACACAGGTGTAAACACAGGTATAAACAAGGTATTACTATAAACACAGGTATAAACAAGGTATTACTATAAACACAGGTGTAAACACAGGTATAAACAAGGTATTACTATAAACACAGGTATAAACACAGGTATAAACAAGGTATTACTATAAACACAGGTATAAACACAGGTATAAACACAGGTATAAACACAGGTACAAACACAGGTATAAATAAGGTATTACTATAAACTTGCTTGCATGATTTCAATGAACTTAACATTTCTGTGAAATTGGAGGGTTTTCAAATCAGTACGACATGTAGATTATTTTCAAAGAACTACAACAGTGGTCCTCAAACTTTTGTCACCAAGTACCACCTCAGAAAACACTCCCAAGTAGCACCATAATGGCCGACATTAAAGCACAGTAGCGTAGTAGGCCTAAGTATTCATTAAAAACAAGGCTGATGTTTAATTTAAGAAGTATATTTTAAGTTTCTGGCCACTGTAACATTACACGCACTGCACAAACATCAACGATACTCCATTTACGGTATATAATTACAGACTTCTTCGGCGTACCACCAGATGGCGCCCGCGTAGCACGAGTGATTTGAGGATCGCTGAACTAAAGTGCAATTTCGGTAGAACATTTTGAAGAGCATGCTGGCCAGACTGTGTCAAGTAACAAAAAAAACTGAGCTTAAAAAAGTAGCATGTTAACAAGTACTATGCTAACAACAGTGTGCTTACAGTTAGCATTAGTGAAATGCCAAAATATTTGAATATGTTACGTTTTTGTGCCGTGACAATTTTTGTTTGGTTAAAGTTTTATGCATTTCATGGCATAAACGTGTTATTATTCATAACATGCCTTCTAAACATGTGATAGTGATTTTTCACCTGTACCCTCTGTGCTCAGCTATGTCTTCACTTGTGTTTGTGTGTGTGTGTGTGTGTGTGTGTTATCTGCGCTGGTCAAAGGGCTCCTGGTAAAAGACTGACGTGTATTACACAACAAGTCACGCGGCGTTAACTTACAACTTACTTGAGCAACATCACCCAGCAAACATCGTATGAAATAGACTTTGGATTCTACCCATCCCACCATGAGGACATTTTATGATGACAATGCAGCTTTTTACGCGCAGTAACACAAGTCAATTGTAACTAAATACAATCGTACACATTGCACACTAGAAATTGCACTATAAATAAATAAAACAAAACACTATATATACATATACATACATACAGTGCTGGTGTGCATACACTTGCAAAGAACATAATGTCATGGCTGTCTTGAGTTTACAATCATTTCTATTTTTTTTGTGATGTAGTGATTGGAGCACATACTTGTTGCTCACAAAAAACATTCATGAAGTTTGCTTCTTTTATGAATTTATTATGGCTCTACTGAAAATGTGAGGGTCAAAAGTATACATACAGCAATGTTCATATTTGCTTACATGTCCCTTGGCAAGTTTACCTGCAATAAGGCACTTTTGGTAGCCATCCACAAGCTTCTGCTTGACCACTTGACCACAAAATAGCTGCTAAATGTGCTTTTCTGACATGGACTTGTTTCTTCAGCATTGTCCACACGTATAAGTCAGGACTTTGGGAAGGAAATTCTAAAACCTTAATTCCAGCCTGATTTAGCCATTCCTTTACCACTTTTGGGGTCTTTGTCCTGTTGGAACACCCAACTGCGCCCAAGACCCAACCTCCGGGCTGATGATTTTAGCTTGTCCTGAAGAATTTGGAGGTAATCCTCCTTTTTTCATTGTCCCATTTACTCTCTGTAAAGCACCAGTTCCATTGGCAGCAAAACAGGCCCAGAGCATAATACTACCACCACCATGCTTGACGGGAGGAATGGTGTTCCTGGGATTAAAGGCCTCACCTTTTCTCCTCCAAACATATTGCTGGGTATTGTGGCCAAACAGCTCCATTTTTGTTTCATCTGACCACAGAACTTTCCTCCAGAAGGTCTTATCTTCGTCCATGTGATCAGCAGCAAACTTTAGACGAGGCTTATGGTGTGGCTTCTGAAGCGAGGGCTTCCTTCGTGCATGGTAGCCTCTCGGTCCATGGCGATGCAAAACAGGCTTGACTGCGGACACTGACACCTGTGTTCCAGCAGCTTCCGATCCAATCGCAGACCTGCTTTTTGGTGGCTCTCGGTTGACTCTTGATCATCCTGACCAATTTTCTCTCAGCAGCAGGTGATAGCTTGCGTTTTCTTCCTGATCGTGGCAGTGACAAAACTGTGCCATGCACTTTTTACTTTACAGTTGCTCTTGGGACCTTAAGCTGCTTTTGAAATGGCTCCAAGTGACTCTCCTGACTTCTTCAAGTCAATGATTCGTTTTTTCAGATCTGTGCTGAGAGTTCCTTTGACTTTCCCAATGTCGCCTTTGTGACCGAGTCTAATGACGTGATGTTGTGCTCATGCTGGTGATGATTGGATACATGACGTTTCTGCGCTGCACCTAAATGCTAAGTGCACATGCTAAGTGCAGGTGCATTGACACTGAGTGGGAAGCCATCCCACAATAGCAGTTAGCTACGTGAACCACTGCACTTAAGTTCAACGACTGCGTTATTCTAATTTCTCTCAGGTGTTGACTTAAGCTTGTGTAAACGCTTATGGGCATTTTTTAAAATGTGTGTAACCAGCTTGTCTACACAAGTTTCCTCTAAAAGCTGCAACAAACCGGTGTGTCGTCAACGAACCACAAACGTCATTTTCCAAAGCACCTTTCTTCATCCTTCCTTGAGCAATGGCTTTTTCTGCAAAGTGTCTAAAGTGCTACTCTAGTTTAGCCTTTGGGTTTTCTAGGGCCTGATTGCAACCTCGACGCAAATGACTAGAGGGTAGAGATGCGCGGTTTGCGGGCACAACCGCGGAGTCCGCGGATTATCCGCGGATCGGGCGGATGAAATAAAAAAAAATTAGATTTTAAATAGATTCAGGCGGGTGGCAGTTAAACCAATTGGGAAATATATATACATAGTTAAATGTTGTTACCCACATACGAAAAACGAGCAGGCACCTGCAGCATATGCCACAACAGAAGAAAAAAAAAAAACGTAACAGGAGTCACTCCGCGCGCTCCGCCCGCGCAGCTTACCTGCCCGCCACCCCTGTTGCCGGGGGCGCGTAACAGGGGTCACTCCGCGCGCAGTGCGCTCACGAAAGGGGTGGGGCTCACCCTGGTTGATATAGACAGCAGGATGGTGGCCATGGAAGTCGGAACCCGCTAAGGAGTGTGAAACAACCCACCTGCCGAATCAACTAGCCCTGAAAATGGATGGCGCTGGAGCGTCGGGCCCATACCCGGCCGTCGCCGGCAGCGAGACGTGCTTGGAGGTACGCTCAGCGCGGCTCCCATATGATTGCGCACTGGTGTGCGTCTGGGTCGTGACAGCGTGGCACGCGAATGTCTGTGCTGCATTGGATCAGTCTCCTTTCTTTAACAGGCAAAAGCTTTATAACCTCACTAATGCCTTGCATCGTTTATATTAGATATATAACAGCGGGCGGGTGCGGTTCTGATTAAATGTTACATCGGGTGGATGGCGGATGGTTGACGACTTTCTGATGCGGTTGCGGATGAAATAATTGCCTATCCGCGCATCTCTACTAGAGGGCG
>NC_084569.2:4029958-4219958 GCF_033978685.3 Nerophis lumbriciformis
AGGTCACAATGTAAACAAAGCAAGTCTTTTGGACCGCAGTGGTCTTGATTAGCTAGCAAGGCGGTCTTGGTTAGCTAGCAAGGTCACAATGTGAACAAAGCGAGTCTTTTGGACCGCAGTGGTCTTGGTTAGCTAGCAAGGTCACAATGTAAACAAAGCAAATCTTTTGGACCGCAGTGGTCTTGGTTAGTTAGCAAGGTCACAATGCGAACAAAGCGAGTCTTTTGGACTGCAGTGGTCTTGGTTAGTTAGCAAGGTGGTCTTGGTTAGTTAGTAAGGTCACAATGTAAACAAAGTAAGTTTTTTGGACCACAGTGGTCTTGGTTGGTTAGCAAGGTCACAATGTAAACAAAGCAAATCTTTTGGACCGCAGTGGTCTTGGTTAGTTAGCAAGGCGGTCTTGGTTAGCTAGCAAGGTCACAATGTGAACAAAGCAAGTCTTTTGGACCGCAGTGATCTTGGTTAGCTAGCAAGGTCACAGCGTGAACAAAGCCAGTCTTTTGGACCGCAGTGGTCTTGGTTAGTTAGCAAGGTCACAATGTAAACAAAGCGAGTCTTTTGGACCGTAGTGGTCTTGGTTAGTTAGCAAGGCGGTCTTGGTTAGATAGCAAGGTCACAATGTAAACAAAGTAAGTTTTTTGGACCACAGTGGTCTTGGTTAGTTAGCAAGGTCACAATGTAAACAAAGCAAATCTTTTGGACCGCAGTGGTCTTGGTTAGTTAGCAAGGCGGTCTTGGTTAGCTAGCAAGGTCACAATGTGAACAAAGCAAGTCTTTTGGACCGCAGTGATCTTGGTTAGCTAGCAAGGTCACAGCGTGAACAAAGCCAGTCTTTTGGACCGCAGTGGTCTTGGTTAGTTAGCAAGGTCACAATGTAAACAAAGCGAGTCTTTTGGACCGCAGTGGTCTTGGTTAGCTAGCAAGGTCACAATGTGAACAAAGCGAGTCTTTTGGACCGCAGTGGTCTTGGTTAGTTAGCAAGGCGGTCTTGGTTAGCTAGCAAGGTCACAATGTGAACAAAGCGAGTCCTTTGGACCGCAGTGGTCTTGGTTAGTTAGCAAGGCGGTCTTGGTTAGCTAGCAAGGTCACAATGTAAACAAAGCGAGTATTTTGGACCGCAGTGGTCTTGGTTAGTTAGCAAGGCGGTCTTGGTTAGTTAGCTAGGTCACAATGTGAACAAAGCGAGTCTTTTGGACCACAGTGGTCTTGGTTAGCTAGCAAGGTCATAATGTGAACAAAGCAAGTCTTTTGGACCGCAGTGGTCTTGGTTAGTTAGCAAGCTCACAACGTGAACAAAGCGAGTCTTTTGGACCGCAGTGGTCTTGGTTAGTTAGCAAGGTCACAATGTAAACAAAGCGAGTCTTTTGGACCGCAGTGGTCTTGGTTAGCTAGCAAGGTCACAATGTAAACAAAGCAAGTCTTTTGGACCACAGTGGTCTTGGTTAGCTAGCAAGGTCACAGCGTGAACAAAGCGAGTCTTTTGGACCGCAGTGGTCTTGGTTAGTTAGCAAGGTCACAATGTAAACAAAGCGAGTCTTTTGGACCGCAGTGGTCTTGGTTAGCTAGCAAGGTCACAATGTAAACAAAGCAAGTCTTTTGGACCACAGTGGTCTTGGTTAGCTAGCAAGGTCACAGCGTGAACAAAGCGAGTCTTTTGGACCGCAGTGGTCTTGGTTAGTTAGCAAGGCAGTCTTGGTTAGCTAGGTAGGTCACAATGTGAACAAAGCGTGTCTTTTGGACCGCAGTGGTCTTGGTTAGTTAGCAAGGTCACAATGTAAACAAAGCGAGTATTTTGGACCATAGTGGTCTTGGTTAGCTAGCAAGGTCACAGCGTGAACAAAGCGAGTCTTTTGGACCGCAGTGGTCTTGGTCAATTAGCAAGGCAGTCTTGGTTAGCTAGGTAGGTCACAATGTGAACAAAGCGTGTCTTTTGGACCGCAGTGGTCTTGGTTAGTTAGCAAGGTCACAATGTAAACAAAGCGAGTATTTTGGACCGTAGTGGTCTTGGTTAGCTAGCAAGGTCACAGCGTGAACAAAGCGAGTCTTTTGGACCGTAGTGGTCTTGGTTAGTTAGCAAGGTCACAACGTGAACAAAGCAGGTCTCTTGGTTAGTTAGCAAGGCGGTTTTGGTTAGTTAGCAAGGTCACAATGTAAACAAAGCAAGTCTTTTGGACCGCAGTGGTCTTGGTTAGTTAGCAAGGCAGTTTTGGTTAGGTAGCAAGGTCACAATGCGAACAAAGCAAGTCTTTTGGACCGCAGTGGTCTTGGTTAGTTAGCAAGGTCACAATGTAAACAAAGCGAGTCTTTTGGACCGTAGTGGTCTTGGTTAGTTAGCAAGGCGGTCTTGGTTAGATAGCAAGGTCACAATGTAAACAAAGCAAGTCTTTTGGACCGTAGTGGTCTTGGTTAGCTAGCAAGGTCACAACGTGAACAAAGCGAGTCTTTTGGACCGCAGTGGTCTTGGTTAGCTAGCAAGGTCACAATGTAAACAAAGCGAGTCTTTTGGACCACAGTGGTCTTGGTTAGTTAGCAAGGTCACAATGTAAACAAAGCAAGTCTTTTGGACCACAGTGGTCTTGGTTAGCTAGCAAGGTCATAATGTGAACAAAGCGAGTCTTTTGGACCGCAGTGGTCTTGGTTAGTTAGCAAGGTCACAATGTAAACAAAGCGAGTCTTTTGGACCGTAGTGGTCTTGGTTAGTTAGCAAGGCAGTCTTGGTTAGCTAGCAAGGTCATAATGTAAACAAAGCAAGTCTTTTGGACCGCAGTGGTCTTGGTTAGTTAGCAAGGCGGTTTTGGTTAGCTAGCAAGGTCACAACGTGAACAAAGCGAGTACTGCTACCAGTAATTGTTTACTGGATTAAGGAGAACAAATATATGTATCTAGCAAGGTCATAATGTGAACAAAGCGAGTCTTTTGGACCGCAGTGGTCTTGGTTAGTTAGCAAGGTCACAATGTAAACAAAGCAAGTCTTTTGGACCGCAGTGGTCTTGGTTAGTTAGCAAGGCAGTCTTGGTTAGTTAGCAAGGTCACAATGTAAACAAAGCAAGTCTTTTGGACCGCAGTGTTCTTGGTTAGTTAGCAAGGCGGTCTTGGTTAGTTAGGTAAGGTCACAATGTCAACAAAGCGAGTGTTTTGGACCGCAGTGGTCTTGGTTAGCTAGCAAGGTCACAACGTGAACAAAGCGAGTCTTTTGGACCGCAGTGGTCTTGGTTAGCTAGCAAGGTCACAATGTAAACAAAGCGAGTCTTTTGGACCGCAGTGGTCTTGGTTAGTTAGCAAGGCAGGCTTGGTTAGCTAGAAAGGTCACAATGTGAACAAAGCGAGTCTTTTGGACCGCAGTGGTCTTGGTTAGCTAGCAAGGTCACAGCGTGAACAAAGCCAGTCTTTTGGACCGCAGTGGTCTTGGTTAGTTAGCAAGGCGGTCTTGGTTAGCTAGCAAGGTCACAATGTAAACAAAGCGAGTCTTTTGGACCGTAGTGGTCTTGGTTAGCTAGCAAGGCGGTTTTGGTTAGCTAGCAAGGTCACAATGTAAACAAAGCAAGTCTTTTGGACCACAGTGGTCTTGGTTAGCTAGCAAGGTCACAATGTGAACAAAGCGAGTCTTTTGGACCGCAGTGGTCTTGGTTAGCTAGCAAGGCGGTCTTGGTTAGTTAGCAAGGTCACAATGTAAACAAAGCGAGTATTTTGGACCGTAGTGGTCTTGGTTAGCTAGCAAGGTCACAATGTAAACAAAGCAAGTCTTTTGGACCGCAGTGGTCTTGGTTAGCTAGCAAGGTCACAATGTGAACAAAGCGAGTCTTTTGGACCGTAGTGGTCTTGGTTAGCTAGCAAGGTCACAATGCGAACAAAGCGAGTCTTTTGGACCACAGTGGTCTTGGTTAGTTAGCAAGGCGGTCTTGGTTAGTTAGGTAAGGTCACAACGTCAACAAATCGAGTATTTTGGACCGCAGTGGTCTTGGTTAGTTAGCAAGGTCACAACGTGAACAAAGCGAGTCTTTTGGACCGCAGTGGTCTTGGTTAGTTAGCAAGGTCACAACGTGAACAAAGCGAGTCTTTTGGACCACAGTGGTCTTGGTTAGTTAGCAAGGCGGTCTTGGTTAGTTAGGTAAGGTCACAACGTCAACAAATCGAGTATTTTGGACCGCAGTGGTCTTGGTTAGTTAGCAAGGTCACAACGTCAACAAATCGAGTATTTTGGACCGCAGTGGTCTTGGTTAGTTAGCAAGGTCACAACGTCAACAAATCGAGTATTTTGGACCGTAGTGGTCTTGGTTAGTTAGCAAGGTCACAACGTCAACAAAGCGAGTACTGCTACCAGTAATTGTTTACTGGATTAAGGAGAACAAATATATGTATCATATATAATGTATCATGTGACTCTTTGCAGGAAATGTTCACGGTTACAAACTGTTGGCTCCATCTAGTGGTACGCCTTCATTAAATATTCCAACTGTGTGTAATGTTACAGTGGCCAAACATATGACATACAACATCTGCCTTGTTTTTAATCATTACTTAGGCCTACTTCGCTACTGTATGTGAATGTTGTCACTATGGTGGAGCAAGTGACTAGTTGTAGTGGGAGTCTGTTCCAATCTTGTGTGTGACATTTCCCCACAAAGGTCAGAAGTTGTATTATTACACACACACACACACACACACACACACACACACACACACACACCCCATAAATAGATGCAAGTGTGTGTCGGTGCTTCTTTTGGCATTTTGCTCCAAGTGGCGCTGCGTCTATTTTTAAAGTGAGATGTGTTTTATTGCAATACTTCCTCCTATCACCGACAGGGCAAAGTCCCATTTATTATTTACAAAAGCCAAAAAGCAGTGAAGTTGTCACGTTGTGTAAATGGTAAATAAAAAGAGAATACAACAAATCCTTTTCAACTTATATTCAATTGAATAGACTGCAAAGACAAGATATTTCATGTTCACACTGAGAAACACATTTGTTGAATTTAATGGCAGCAACACATTGCAAAAAAGACATTTTTACCAGTGTGTTACATGGCCTTTCCTTTTAACAACACTCAGTAAAGGTTTGGGAACTGAGGAGACACATTTTTGAAGTGGAATTCTTTCCCATTCTTGCTTGATGTACAGCTTAAGTTGTTCAACAGTCTCCCTTCTCATATTTTAGCCTTCACATTTTCAATGGGAGACAGGTCTGGACTACAGGCAGGCCAGTCTAGTACCCGCACTCTTTCACTATGAAGCCACGCTGTTGTAACACGTGGCTTGGCATCGTCTTGCTGAAATAAGCAGGGGCGTCCATGGTAACGTTGCTTGGATGGCAACACATGTTGCTCCAAAACCTGTATGTACCTTTCAGCATTAATGGCGCCTTCACAGATGTGTAAGTTACCCATGTCTTGGCCACTAATACACCCCCATACCATCACACATGCTGCCTTTTACACTTTGCGCCCTAGAACAGTCCGGATGGTTCTTTTCCTCTTTGATCCGGAGGACACGACGGCCACAGTTTCCAAAAAACAATTTGTGGACTCATCAGACCAGAGAACACTTTTCCACTTTGCATCAGTCCATCTTAGATGAGCTCGGGCCCAGCGAAGCCCACGGCGTTTCTGGGTGTTGTTGATAAACGGTTTTCGCCTTGCATAGGAGAGTTTTAATTTGCACTTACAGATGTAGCGACCAACTGTAGTTACTGACAGTGGGTTTCTGAAGTGTTGCTGAGCCCATGTGGTGATATCCTTTACACACTGATGTCGCTTGTTGATGCAGTACAGCCTGAGGAATCGAAGGTCACGGGCTTAGCTGCTTACGTGCAGTGATTTCTCCAGATTTTCTGAACCCTTTGATGATATTACGGAGCGTAGATGGTGAAATCCCTAAATTCCTTGCAATTGCTGGTTGAGAAAGGTTTTTCTTAAACTAAATTTGCTTATGCATTTGTTGACAAAGTGGTGACCCTCGCCCCGTCCTTGTTTGTGAATGACTGAGCATTTCATGGAATCTACTTTTATACCCAATCATGGTTCTTTTCCTCTTTGATCCGGAGGACACGACGTCCACAGTTTCCAAAAAACAATTTGTGGACTCGTCAGACCAGAGAACACTTTTCCACTTTGCATCAGTCCATCTTAGATGAGCTCGGGCCCAGCGAAGCGTTTCTGGGTGTTGTTGATAAATGGCTTAGTAGAGTTTTAACTTGCACTTACAGATGTAGCGACCAACTACAGTTATTGACAGTTTTTCTGAAGTGTTCCTGAGCCCATGTGGTGATATCCTTTACACACTGATATCGTCTTTTGATGCAGGTGTGTAATATCATGGCTTACGTGCAGTGATTTCTCCAGATTCTCTGAACCTTTTGATGATATTACGGAGCGTAGATGGTGAAATCCCTAAATTCCTTTGCAATAGCTGCTTGAGAAATGTTTGTTCTTAAACAATTTGCTTAGGCATTTGTTTGCATTTGCGAAGCGTTTCTGGGTGTTGTTGATAAATGGCTTAGTAGAGTTTTAACTTGCACTTACAGATGTACTGACCAACTACAGTTATTGACAGTTTTTCTGAAGTGTTCCTGAGCCCATGTGGTGATATCCTTTACACACTGATATCGTCTTTTGACGCAGGTGTGTAATATCATGGCTTACGTGCAGTGATTTCTCCAGATTCTCTGAACCTTTTGATGATATTACGGAGCGTAGATGGTGAAATCCCTAAATTCCTCGCAATAGCTGCTTGAGAATTGTTTGTTCTTAAACAATTTGCTTAGGCATTTGTTTGCATTTGCGAAGCGTTTCTGGGTGTTGTTGATAAATGGCTTAGTAGAGTTTTAACTTGCACTTACAGATGTAGCGGCCAACTACAGTTATTGACAGTTTTTCTGAAGTGTTCCTGAGCCCATGTGGTGATATCCTTTACACACTGATATCGTCTTTTGACGCAGGTGTGTAATATCATGGCTTACGTGCAGTGATTTCTCCAGATTCTCTGAACCTTTTGATGATATTACGGAGCGTAGATGGTGAAATCCCTAAATTCCTTTGCAATAGCTGCTTGAGAAATGTTGTTCTTAAACAATTTGCTCAGGCATTTGTTGACAAAGTGGTAAGGCTGAAACGACGCGTCGACGTAGTCGACGTCATCGGTTACGTAAATATGTCGACGCCGTTTTTGTGCGTCGGCGCGTCGCATATTTACGTCACTCTACTTTACTGTCATGGCGGAGCGCAAAGCAGACGATGCGAGTGAGGGGAAAAAAGCACGCCAAAAGTCGTCAAAAGTGTGGGAGTATTTCAATAAACGGCCTAATAATGTTGTTGTATGCACACTGTGTCGAGCGGAAATGGCCTATCATAGCAGCACAACGGCTATGAACGAACATTTGAAAAGAAAACCCCCGACAGCGTTCTTGCCATCACCATCAACAAGTCAATCGTCCGCGTGCGTATACGTTGTCATTATTACACAAAAACATGAATGTGTCATTTGTATCTGCGTTGTAAATTCATAAACTAAAGCACCGTTTCGCTCTGAGAGGCGCGTTTGGCGTGCCTGTTCAGTGTTTACAAAGACGCGCTCCTCTTTAACGCTGTGGAGAGGCGGCGGCGGCGAGCGAGCGGCGAGGCGGGGCGCGCCGGGAGCGACGCCGCAATCGTGCCCAGGTGCGCGATCCGCGCAGTTGGAAGAGAAAAGACTTTGTGTAAAATTAAAAGATTGTAAACCTGGCAAAGCCGTCTGGCGTTCAGTCTGTCGGTCCTGAAAGAACCCCACGGCACAAGACGTGTCACAAACGCTAACGTTAATTAGTTGTGCAAATACCTTTTACAACATTAACAGTTACATATACTATGTACGGTACAAACCAACAATTAACTTTCACTTTAATCATACTATCATTGTTGTGTTATTAAGCAAAATAAGCAATACTTTTACTTTTGTTGAAATGTTTACACTGTACACTTTTTTGTATTGGATGTTTAGCTTTATTTTTGCACATTTTAGCAAATAAGCAATACTTTTACTTTTGTTGAAATGTTTACACTTGTTACAGAATATTTCCGTTTTGCACTTTTTTGTATTGGATGTTTATCTTTATTTTTGCACATTTTAAAGCAAAATAAGCAATACTTTTACTTTTGAAATGCTTATACTATTGCAGAATATTAAGATTTGCACTGGATGTTTACTTTTATATTTGCACATTAAAAAGCAAATAAGCTACTTTTAATTTTGTTAAATGTTAAAAGTTTTAAATGTTTACATTGTTACAGAATATTTTGTCATGTTGTTGTCAATGTTGACTGAGTGGCCATACTTTTTTTTTTGTAAATAAAAGCCATGCCTTTTGAAAAAACTGGCCTACATTTATTTTTTCCTCTTCATTTTAAATTAAAAAAAAAATCGGTAAAAGGAAAAATAATCTATAGATTAATCGAAAAAATAATCTATAGATTAACCGATTAATCGAAAAAATAATCTATAGATTAATCGATAGAAAAATAATCGTTAGCTGCAGCCCTACAAAGTGGTGACCCTCGCCCCGTCCTTGTTTGTGAATGACTGAGCATTTCCTGGAAGCTGCTTTTATACCCAATCATGGCACCCACCTGTTCCCAATTAGCCTGTTCACCTGTGGGATGTTCCAAATAAGTCTTTGATGAGCATTCCTCAACCTTCTCAGTCTTTTTTGCCACTTGTGCCAGCTTTTTTGAAACATGTTGCAGGCATCAAATTCCAAATGAGCTAATATTTGCAAAAAATAAAGTTTTCCAGTGTGAACGTTAAATATCTTGTCTTTGCAGTCTATTCAATTGAATATAAGTTGAAAAGGATTTGTTTTTTTACATTGATTCATAGTTTTTGGAGACTGGATAAAAACAACTTGTCCCACTGGCAGGTCTACTTTGGTCGCTGGCTCATCGAGGGCAGCCCTTACGTGATCCTGATCGATGTGGGCTTCACCGCCTGGTCCCTGGACACGTGGAAGAGCGAGCTGTGGGACCTCTGCGCCGTGGGCGTGCCGTGGTTCGACCGCGAGGCCAACGACGCCGTGCTGTTCGGCTTCCTGACGGCCTGGCTTTTGGGAGAGGTGCCACTTCCTGACGTGAAGGTGAAGCGTGTCGCCAGGGTGACCAACGTGTGTGTGTGTGTGTGTGTGTGTGTGTGTGTGTGTGTGTGTGTGTGTGTGTGTGTGTGTGTGTGTGTGTGTGTGTGTGTGTGTGTGTGTGTGTGTGTGTGTGTGTGTGTGTGTGTGTGTGTGTGTGTGTGTTTGCAGTACGCGGCCCAGAGCGATGGGACGCCGCACATCGTGGCCCACTTCCACGAGTGGTTGGCCGGCCTGGGCCTGGTCTTGTGCCGACAAAGACAGTTGCCCATAGCAACCGTTTTCACCACGCACGCCACACTCCTGGGACGCTACCTGTGTGCTGGGAATGTCGACTTCTACAACAAACTGGCCAAGGTTGGTTGTTCAACACCTTAGTGACACACGACTTAGTTCAACACCTTAGTGACACACAACTTAGTTCAACATCTTAGTGACACACGACTTAGTTCAACACCTTTGTGACACACGACTTAGTTCAACACCTTAGTGACACACGACTTAGTTCAACACCTTAGTGACACACGACTTAGTTCAACACCTTAGTGACACACGACTTAGTTCAACATCTTAGTGACACATGAGTTAGTTCAACATCTTAGTGACACACGACTTAGTTCAACACCTTTGTGACACACGACTTAGTTCAACACCTTAGTGACTCGTGTTGGGACTAACGCGTTACAAAGGAGAGACGTATTGGGCTGTTCTCTTAGTTACAGTTCCAACCTACGCTCTAAGGCACAGCCCACGTGCTCCTCTATTTATTCGGGAGGTCCCTGGTTACATCACTGAGGCTGCTTCTGAAGGAAGGGGGGTCATTTCAGCAGCCCCAGTTAGACACAATATATGATTATTCAGATATCGCCCTGTCTCTGCTTTGTCTGCGTCACGGTACTCGATGTTCGCCCTTGGCAGTCAGCACAAACACAAACACTGATACGAGACGACTCGCAATCCAAGATTGCAAGTTGTCCCTTTGCATGGATAGAAAAGTACAACTTCAGCACAATTGATAACAACTATAGCAACGGCCTTTAAGCATAAGAGTTGTGTGATAACTTACACATAATTGCTTGTCTTGTGTGTGTGGACCAGTTCAACGTGGACAAGGAGGCGGGCGACCGACAGATCTACCACCGCTACTGTCTGGAGCGGGCGGCGGCGCACTGCGCACACGTCTTCACCACCGTGTCCCAGATCACGGCCATCGAGGCGGAGCACCTGCTCAAGAGGAAGCCAGGTACGCCAGACCGGTCTTCCATCTGGTAGAAAAGTTTAACCCTAAAAGGGGCCGAGTACTGAGCCCTGTGGGACTCCAGATAGGATGACTGTGACCTTGTATCTGCAAGTACCGTTGCATTCAGCAGAGGGCACTACTGGACAAGCTGGTCTTGAAAAGAGGCCATCCATGATGTCTTGAATCCAAAAAAGGCTTGAAGACATGATGTGATTAAAATGCAGAATTGTGTTTCTCCTCCCACGCAGACATTGTCACTCCCAACGGGCTGAACGTCAAGAAGTTCTCAGCCGTGCACGAGTTCCAGAACCTCCACGCCCAAAGCAAGAATCGGATTCAGGAGTTTGTCAGGGGACATTTTTACGGGTCAGTCCCTTTTTTTGTATTCATTGTTCTTTTGACTTATTTGGCTTTTCCCCTGGACCCTCAGGCACCTGGACTTCGACCTGGACAAGTGCTTGTTCCTCTTCATCGCCGGGAGGTACGAGTTCATCAACAAAGGAGCGGACGTCTTCCTGGAGGCTCTAGCGAGACTCAACTATCTGCTGAGAGTAAGTTCTCTGCTCTTTTGGTCTTCTTGGCGCCACTTCAGCCTTCCATGTTCAAAATGACGTAAAGAAATATTGAAAAAAAAATACCTAAGTGGCTCATTATATAATTATAATTGGAATTTAAAAGAGAAGTGTGTTAGTAAAAGTGCCATGGTCTAATATATAAATACATTTACCGTATTTTCCGCACTATAAGGCGCACCTAAAAACCACAAATTTTCTCAAAAGCTGACAGTGCGCCTTATAACCCGGTGCGCTTTATATATGGATTAATATTACGATTCATTTTCATAAAGTTTCGATCTCGCAACTACGGTAAACAGCCGCCATCTTTTTTCCCGGTAGAACAGGAAGCGCTTCTTCTTCTACGCAAGCAACCGCCAAGGTAAGCACCCGCCCCCATAGAACAGGAAGCGCTTCTTCTTCTACTGTAAGCAACCACCCGCCCGCGTAGAAGAAGAAAAAGCGCGCGGATATTACCGTACGTTTCATTTCCTTTGTGTGTTTACATCTGTAAAGACCACAAAATGGCTCCTACTAAGCGACAGGGATCCGGTTCATGAAAAGACGCAATCTCTCCATCCGCACACGGATTACTATTTCACAGCAACTGATATTCCTGTGAACCGCACTGTGGATACAACGGGAGCACGTACGGTGAATATTCGCACCACAGGGAATGAGAAGTCATCCTTCACTGTGGTTCTAGCTTGCCATGCTAATGGCCAGAAACTTCCACCCATGGTGACATTCAAAAGGAAGACCTTGCCAAAAGAGACCTTTCCAGCCGGCGTCATCATAAAAGCTAACTCGAAGGGATGGATGAAGAAAAGATGAGCGAGTGGTTAAGGTAAGTTTAAGTTTACGCGAAGAGGCCGGGTGGCTTTTTTCACGTAGCTCCGTCCATGTTGATATACGACTCCATGCGCGCCCACATCACGCTGGTTTTAATATATTATTAAAGTTTGACTGACCTATTTGACTGTTTTTTTGACATTCCTTTAGCGCAGTTAGATGCGGCTTACAACACGGGGCGGCTTATAGGTGGACAAAGTTTTGAAATATGCCGTTCATTGAAGGCGCGGCTTATAACCCAGGGCGCCTTATGGTGCGGAAAATACGGTAATCATGAATGATGGTGATGGTGTGTGCAGGTGAATCACAGCGACGTGACGGTCATCACCTTCTTCATCATGCCAGCTCGCACCAACAACTTCAACGTGGAGACGCTGAAAGGCCAAGCAGTCAGGAAGCAACTTTGGCGAGGGAGCATTTTTAATATTTAAACATGTTTTATTCTTTTTACTTATCATCCTATTATTAGTCTTAGTCAATATTCTGCTCTCAAGTTTTAATATTTAGTCATGTTTTATTCATTATACTTATGATCATAATCATTACTATTATTATTATTATTATTATTATTATGATTAGTTTTGGTCAATATTCTGCTCTCAAGTTTTAATATTTAGTCATGTTTTATTCATTATACTTATGATCATAATCATTATTATTATTATTATTATTATTAGTGTTATTCAATATTCTGCTATCAAGTTTTAGTATATAATCATGTTTTATTCATTATACTTATGATCATAATCATAATCATTATTATTATTATTAGTGTTAGTCAATATTCTGCTATCAAGTTTTAATACATAGTCATGTTTATTCATTATACTTATGATCATAATCATCTTATCAATGTTACTGTTATTATTATTATTGTTAGTGTTAGTCAATATTCTACTATCAAGTTTAAATGTATACCGGTAATCATATTTTATTCATTATACTTATGATCATAATCATCTTATCAGTGTTATTATTATTATTATTAGTGTTAGTCTATATTTTGCTATCAAGTTTTAATATATAATCATGTTTTATTCATTATACTTATGATCATAATCATCTTATTATCAGTGTTATTATTATTATTATTAGTGTTATTCAATATTCTGCTATCAAGTTGTAATATATAATCATGTTTTATTCATTATACTTATTATCGTAATCATCTTATTGATCATAATCATCTTATTATCAGTGTTACTATTATTATTATTAGTGTTAGTCAATATTCTGCTCTCAAGTTTTAATATTTAGTCATGTTTTATTCATTATACTTATGATCATAATCATTATTATTATTATGATTATTAGTGTTAGTCAATGTTCTGCTATCAAGTTTTAATACATAGTCATGTTTAATCATTATACTTATGATCATAATCATCTTATTATCAATGTTACTGTTATTATTATTATAATTATAATTTGTATTATTATTATTATTATTATTATTAGTGTTAGTCAATATTCTGCTATCAAGTTTAAATACATAGTCATGTTTTATTCATTATACTTATGATCATAATCATCTTATCGGTGTTATTATTATTATTAGTGTTAGTCTATATTTTGCTATCAACTTCTAGCATATAATCATGTTTTATTCATTATACTTATGATCATAATCATCTTATTATCAGTGTTATTATTGTTATTCTTATTAGTGTTAGTCAATATTCTGCTATCAAGTTTTAATATAGTCATGTTTTATTCATCATACTTATGATCATAATAATCTTATTATCTGTGTTATTATTATTATTAGTGTTGTTCAATATTCTGCTATCAAGTTTTAGTATATAATCATGTTTTATTCATTATACTTATGATCATAATCATCTTATTAGTGTTATTCAATATTCTGCTATCAAGTTTTAATATATAATCATGTTTTATTCATTATACTTATGTATGATCATAATCATCTTATCAGTGTTATTATTATTATTATTATTATTATTAGTTTTAGTCTATATTCTGCTCTCAAGTTTTAATATATAATCATGTTTTATTCATTTTGCTTATTATCATAAATCATCTTATTGATCATAATCATCTTATTATCAGTGTTATTATTATTATTAGTGTTATTCAATATTCTGCTATCAAGTTTTAATATATAGTCATGTTTTATTCATTATACTCATAATCATCTTATTATCAGTGTTATTATTATTATTAGTGTTATTCAATATTTTGCTATCAAGTTTTAATATATAGTCATGTTTTATTCATTATACTTATGATCATAATCATCTTATCAGTGTTATTATTATTATTATTATTATTAGTGATATTCAATATTCTGCTATCAAGTTTTAATATATAGTCATGTTTTATTAATTATACTTATGATCATAATCATCTTATTATCAGTGTTTTTATTATTAGTAGTGTTATTCAATATTCTGCTATCAAGTTTTAATATATAATCATGTTTTATTCATTATACTTATGATCATAATCATCTTATTATCAGTGTTGTTATTATTATTATTATTATTATTATTATTAGTGATATTCAATATTCTGCTATCAAGTTTTAATATATAGTCATGTTTTATTCATTATACTTATGATCATAATCATCTTATTATCAGTGTTATTATTATTATTATTATTAGTTATATTCAATATTCTGCTCTCTAGTTTTAATATTTAGTCATGTCTTATTCATTATACTTATGATCATAATCATTATTATTATTATGATTATTAGTGTTGGTCAATATTCTGCTATCAAGTTTTAATACATAGTCATGTTTATTCATTATACTTATGATCATAATCATATTATTATCAATGTTACTGTTAGTATTATTATTAGTGTTAGTCAATATTCTGCTATCAAGTTTAAAAATATAGTCATGTTTTATTCATTATACTTATGATCATAATAATCTTATTATTATTAGTGTTATTCAATATTCTGCTATCAAGTTTTAATATATAATCATGGTTTATTCATTATACTTATGATCATAAATCATCTTATTGATCATAATCATCTTATTATCTGTGTTATTATTATTAGTGTTATTCAATATTCTGCTATCAAATTTTAATTTATAATGTTTTATTCATTATACTTATGATCATAATCATCTTATTATCAGTGTTGTTATTATTATTATTATTAGTGTTATTCAATATTCTGCTATCAAGTTTTAATTTATAATCATGTTATAATCATTATACTTATGATCATAATCATCTTATTATCAGTGTTATTATTATTATTATTATTATTAGTGGTATTCAATATTCTGCTATCAAGTTTTAATATATAGTCATGTTTTATTAATTATACTTATGATCATAATCATCTTATTATCAGTGTTGTTATTATTATTAGTGTTATTCAATATTCTGCTATGAAGTTGTAATATATAATCATGTTTTATTCATTATACTTATGATCATCATAATCATCATATTATTAGTGTTATTATTATTGGTATTATAATGTTGTACTAACGAGAGTTTCCTTGTGGCTGACAGGGACACTGCTCAAACCGTGAAGGAACGCTTCGGGAAGAAACTTTATGAGTCGCTGCTCGTGTACGTCAAGCTCTGCATGCTTTATTAATGTGGAATGACCTTTGTTCATTTTTTGTTTTTTTTACCGTTTCCAAGACTGCTAAACACATTATGATGGGACTTCTTGTTGTAGCTTGTCGTTACAACTCTGCACAACAGATGGCGCTAGGCATCATAGCTCCGCTGGTTTGCCTAAGAACAAGATCAGTGTTATGTGTGGGAGGGGGGGGCGTGAGAGGAAATAGCATATATCTTGTCACATACAGATGAGTAATCGTTCACTTCAGGGGGAGCGTGAAAATGGTGTGGTGTCGAGGGAAGGAACGTGAAAGGCGATAGCATAATCGCTTTTTTAGTGTTAGTATAGAACTATCTTGACACATTTAGATACAAAAATAAATATTGGCTTCGGGGGGGGCGTGAAAATAATTCTGTCAGGAGGCGCCGTGAGGTGTTGGGGGGTAAAGGGGGCGTGAGAGGCAATAGCGTAATAGTATTTTTTGTTTTAGTAAAGAACTATCTTGACACATACAAATAAAAAAATAAACATTAATTTCAGGGGGGGGGGCGTGAAAACAATGATGTCCTTGGGAGGCATGGTGTGGTGTCCGGGGAAGGGGGCGTGAGAGGCGATAGCATAATGTTTTTTTTAGTGTTAGTAAAGAACTATCTTGACACATTTAGATACAAAACTAAATATTGGCTTCAAGGGGGGGCGTGAAAACAATGATGTCCTTGGGAGGCATGGTGTGGTGTCCGGGGAAGGGGGCGTGAGAGGCGATAGCATAATGTTTTTTTTAGTGTTAGTAAAGAACTATCTTGACACATTTAGATACAAAACTAAATATTGGCTTCAAGGGGGGGCGTGAAAACAATGATGTCCCTGGGAGGCATGGTGTGGTGTCGGGGGAAGAGGGCGTGAGAGGCGATAGCATAATAGTTTTTTTTAGTGTTAGTAAAGAACTATCTTGACACATTTAGATACAAAAATAAATATTGGCTTCAGGGGGGGCGTGAAAATAATTTGGTCAGGGGGCGCCGTTAGTTGTTCGGGTGGGAAAATGGGCGTGAGAGGCAATAGCATAATAGTATTTTTTGTTTTAGTAAAGAACTATCTTGACACATACAAATAAAAAAATAAACATTAACTTCAGGGGGGGCGTGAAAACAATGATGTCCCTGGGAGGCATGGTGTGGTGTCCGGTGAAGGGGGCGTGAGAGGCAATAGCATAATAGCTTTTTTAGTGTTAGTAAAGAACTATCTTGACACAGTTAGATACAAAACTAAATATTGGCTTCAGAGGGGGCGTGAAAATAATTTGGTCAGGGGCCGCCGTGAGGTTTCGGGGGGGTTTGTGGGGCGTTAGAGGCAATAGTGTAATAGTATTTTTTGTTTTAGTAAAGAACTATCTTGACACATACAAATAAAAAAATAAACATTCACTTCGGGGGGGCGTGAAAACAAAGATGTCCCTGGGAGGCATGGTGTGGTGTCGGGGGAAGAGGGCGTGAGAGGCGATAGCATAATAGTTTTTTTAGTGTTAGTAAAGAACTATCTTGACACATTTAGATATAAAAATAAATATTGGCTTCAGGGGGGGCGTGAAACTAATTTGGTCAGGGGCCGCCGTGAGGTTTCGGGGGGGGATTTTGGGGCGTTAGAGGCAATAGTGTAATAGTATTTTTTGTTTTAGTAAAGAACTATCTTGACACATACAAATAAAAAAAATTAACATTAACTTCAGGGGGGGCGTGAACAAAATTATATCTCTTGGGGGGCATGGTGTGGTGTCCGGTGAAGGGGGCGTGAGAGGCAATAGCATAATAGCTTTTTTAGTGTTAGTAAAGAACTATCTTGACACATTTAGATACAAAACTAAATATTGGCTTCAAGGGGGGCGTGAAAACAATGATGTCCCTGGGAGGCATGGTGTGGTGTCCGGGGAAGGGGGCGTGAGAGGCGATAGCATAATGTTTTTTTTAGTGTTAGTAAAGAACTATCTTGACACATTTAGATACAAAAATAAATATTGGCTTCGGGGGGGCGTGAAAATAATTTGGTCAGGGGGCGCCGTTAGTTGTTCGGGTGGGAAAATGGGCGTGAGAGGCAATAGCATAATAGTATTTTTTGTTATAGTAAAGAACTATCTTGACACATTTAGATACAAAACTAAATATTGGCTTCAAGGGGGGCGTGAAAACAATGATGTCCCTGGGAGGCATGGTGTGGTGTCAGGGGGAGGGGGCGTGAGAGGCAATAGTGTAATGGCTTATTTAGTGTTAGTGAAGAACTATCTTGACAAACACAGTTGAAACAATGAACAGGGGGTGGGGGGGGCGTGAAAAAAATGGTGTGTAATGAATGTGTTCAGGGGCCAGCTGAGTAAAGAATGTGTTCAGGGGCCAGCTGAGTAAAGAATGTGTTCAGGGGCCAGCTGAGTAAAGAATGTGTTCAGGGGCCAGCTGAGTAATGAATGTGTTCAGGGGCCAGCTGAGTAAAGAATGTGTTCAGGGGCCAGCTGAGTAATGAATGTGTTCAGGGGCCAGCTGAGTAATGAATGTGTTCAGGGGCCAGCTGAGTAAAGAATGTGTTCAGGGGCCAGCTGAGTAAAGAATGTGTTCAGGGGCCAGCTGAGTAATGAATGTGTTCAGGGGCCAGCTGAGTAAAGAATGTGTTCAGGGGCCAGCTGAGTAAAGAATGTGTTCAGGGGCCAGCTGAGTAAAGAATGTGTTCAGGGGCCAGCTGAGTAAAGAATGTGTTCAGGGGCCAGCTGAGTCAAGAATGTGTTCAGGGGCCAGCTGAGTAAAGAATGTGTTCAGGGGCCAGCTGAGTAAAGAATGTGTTCAGGGGCCAGCTGAGTAAAGAATGTGTTCAGGGGCCAGCTGAGTAATGAATATGTTCAGGGGCCAGCTGAGTAAAGAATGTGTTCAGGGGCCAGCTGAGTAAAGAATGTGTTCAGGGGCCAGCTGAGTAAAGAATGTGTTCAGGGGCCAGCTGAGTAAAGAATGTGTTCAGGGGCCAGCTGAGTAAAGAATGTGTTCAGGGGCCAGCTGAGTAAAGAATGTGTTCAGGGGCCAGCTGAGTAAAGAATGTGTTCAGGGGCCAGCTGAGTAAAGAATGTGTTCAGGGGCCAGCTGAGTAAAGAATGTGTTCAGGGGCCAGCTGAGTAAAGAATGTGTTCAGGGGCCAGCTGAGTAATGAATGTGTTCAGGGGCCAGCTGAGTAATGAATGTGTTCAGGGGCCAGCTGAGTAATGAATGTGTTCAGGGGCCAGCTGAGTAAAGAATGTGTTCAGGGGCCAGCTGAGTAAAGAATGTGTTCAGGGGCCAGCTGAGTAAAGAATGTGTTCAGGGGCCAGCTGAGTAAAGAATGTGTTCAGGGGCCAGCTGAGTAAAGAATGTGTTCAGGGGCCAGCTGAGTAAAGAATGTGTTCAGGGGCCAGCTGAGTAAAGAATGTGTTCAGGGGCCAGCTGAGTAAAGAATGTGTTCAGGGGCCAGCTGAGTAATGAATGTGTTCAGGGGCCAGCTGAGTAATGAATGTGTTCAGGGGCCAGCTGAGTAATGAATGTGTTCAGGGGCCAGCTGAGTAAAGAATGTGTTCAGGGGCCAGCTGAGTAAAGAATGTGTTCAGGGGCCAGCTGAGTAAAGAATGTGTTCAGGGGCCAGCTGAGTAAAGAATGTGTTCAGGGGCCAGCTGAGTAAAGAATGTGTTCAGGGGCCAGCTGAGTAAAGAATGTGTTCAGGGGCCAGCTGAGTAAAGAATGTGTTCAGGGGCCAGCTGAGTAAAGAATGTGTTCAGGGGCCAGCTGAGTAATGAATGTGTTCAGGGGCCAGCTGAGTAATGAATGTGTTCAGGGGCCAGCTGAGTAATGAATGTGTTCAGGGGCCAGCTGAGTAAAGAATGTGTTCAGGGGCCAGCTGAGTAAAGAATGTGTTCAGGGGCCAGCTGAGTAAAGAATGTGTTCAGGGGCCAGCTGAGTAAAGAATGTGTTCAGGGGCCAGCTGCCAGACGTGTCCAAGATGCTGGACAAGGAGGACTTCACCATCATGAAGAGAGCCATCTTTGCCACACAGAGACAATGTCAGCCTCCCGTCTGCACTCACAACATGCTGGAGGATACCACTGACCCCATCCTCAGCTGCGTGCGCCGTATCGGCCTCTTCAACAGCTCTGCTGACCGCGTCAAGGTACGCATATTCATGTTCTGGGGTTAATATTCATCTTCAAGGGTTAATATTCATCTTCTGGGGCTAATATTCATGTTCAGGTGTTCATATTCATGTCCAGGGGTTAGTATTCGTGTTCATGTGTTAATATTTGTTCAGGTGTTAATATTCATGTTCAGGTGTTCATAGTCGTGTTCATAGTTGTGTTCAGGTGTTAATATTCATGTTCAGGGGTTACTATTCATGTTCAGGTGTTCATAGTCATGTTCAGGTGTTCATAGTCGTGTCCAGGGGTTAATATTCGCGTTCATGTGTTAATATTCATGTCCGTGTTCATAGTCGTGTTCAAAGTCATGTTCAGGTGTTCATAGTCGTGTTCAGGTGTTAATATTCATGTTCAGGTGTTCATAGTCGTGTCCTGGTGTTCATAGTCATGTCCAGGTGTTCATAGTCATGTTCAGGTGTTCATAGTCATGTTCAGGTGTTCATAGTCGTGTCCAGGGGTTAATATTCATGTTCATGGGTTACTATTCATGTTCAGGTGTTCATATTCATGTCCAGGTGTTCATAGTCATGTTCAGGTGTTCATAGTCGTGTCCAGGGGTTAATATTCGCGTTCATGTGTTAATATTCGTTCAGGTGTTAATATTCATGTTCGTGTTCATAGTCGTGTTCAAAGTCATGTTCAGGTGTTCATAGTCGTGTTCAGGTGTTAATATTCATGTTCAGGTGTTCATAGTCGTGTCCAGGTGTTCATAGTCGTATCCAGGGGTTCAAAGTCATGTTCAGGTGTTAATATTCATGTTCAGGTGTTCATAGTCGTGTTCAGGTGTTAATATTCATGTTCAGGTGTTCATAGTCGTGTCCAGGTGTTAATATTCATGTTCAGGTGTTCATAGTCGTGTTCAGGTGTTAATATTCATGTTCAGGTGTTCATAGTCGTGTCCAGGTGTTCATAGTCGTGTTCAGGTGTTCAAAGTCATGTTCAGGTGTTCATAGTCATGTTCAGGTGTTCATAGTCGTGTCCAGGGGTTAATATTCGTGTTCATGTGTTAATATTCGTTCAGGTGTTAATATTCATGTACAGGTGTTCATAGTCGTGTTCAGGTGTTCATAGTCATGTACAGGTGTTCATAGTTGTGTTCAGGTGTTCATAGTCATGTTCAGGTGTTCATAGTCATGTTCAGGTGTTCATAGTCATGTTCAGGTGTTCATAGTCGTGTCCAGGGGTTAATATTCGTGTTCATGTGTTAATATTCGTTCAGGTGTTAATATTCATGTTCAGGTGTTCATAGTCGTGTTCAGGTGTTCATAGTCATGTTCAGGTGTTCATAGTCATGTTCAGGTGTTAATATTCATGTTCAGGTGTTCATAGTCGTGTCAAGGGTTAATATTCGCGTTCATGTGTTAATATTTGTTCAGGTGTTCATAGTCGTGTCCAGGTGTTCAAAGTCATGTTCAGGTGTTCATAGTCATGTTCAGGTGTTCAAAGTCATGTTCAGGTGTTCATAGTCATGTTCAGGTGTTAATATTCATGTTCAGGTGTTCATAGTCGTGTCCAGGTGTTAAAAGTCATGTTCAGGTGTTCATAGTCGTGTCCAGGGGTTAATATTCATGTTCATGTGTTCATAGTCGTGTTCAGGTGTTAATATTCATGTTCAGGTGTTCATAGTCGTGTCCAGGTGTTCAAAGTCATGTTCAGGTGTTCATAGTCGTGTCCAGGTGTTAATATTCATGTTCAGGTGTTCATAGTCGTGTTCAGGTGTTAATATTCATGTTCAGGTGTTCATAGTCATGTCCAGGTGTTCATAGTCGTGTCCAGGTGTTCAAAGTCATGTTCAGGTGTTCATAGTCATGTTCAGGTGTTCATAGTCGAGTCCAGGGGTTAATATTCGTGTTCATGTGTTAATATTCGTTCAGGTGTTAATATTCATGTACAGGTGTTCATAGTCGTGTTCAGGTGTTCATAGTCATGTACAGGTGTTCATAGTTGTGTTCAGGTGTTCATAGTCATGTTCAGGTGTTCATAGTCATGTTCAGGTGTTCATAGTCGTGTCCAGGGGTTAATATTCGTGTTCATGTGTTAATATTCGTTCAGGTGTTAATATTCATGTTCAGGTGTTCATAGTCGTGTTCAGGTGTTCATAGTCATGTTCAGGTGTTCATAGTCATGTTCAGGTGTTCATAGTCATGTTCAGGTGTTCATAGTCGTGTCCAGGGGTTAATATTCGCGTTCATGTGTTAATATTTGTTCAGGTGTTCATAGTCGTGTCCAGGTGTTCAAAGTCATGTTCAGGTGTTCATAGTCATGTTCAGGTGTTCAAAGTCATGTTCAGGTGTTCATAGTCGTGTCCAGGTGTTAAAAGTCATGTTCAGGTGTTCATAGTCGTGTCCAGGTGTTCAAAGTCATGTTCAGGTGTTCATAGTCATGTTCAGGTGTTAATATTCGTGTCCAGGGGTTAATATTCATGTTCAGGTGTTCATAGTCGTGTTCAGGTGTTCATAGTCATGTTCAGGTGTTCATAGTCATGTTCAGGTGTTCATATTTGTGTCCAGGGGTTAATATTCATGTTCAGGTGTTCATATTCATGTTCAGGTGTTCATAGTCATTTTCAGGTGTTCATAGTCGTGTTCAGGTGTTAATATTCATGTTCAGGTGTTCAAAATCATGTTCAGGTGTTCATAGTCATGTTCAGGTGTTCATAGTCATGTTCAGGTGTTCATAGTCCTGTCCAGGTGTTCAAAGTCATGTTCAGGTGTTCATAGTCGTGTCCAGGGGTTAATATTCGTGTTCATGTGTTAATATTCGTTCAGGTGTCAATATTCATGTTCAGGTGTTCATAGTCGTGTCCAGGTGTTCAAAGTCATGTTCAGGTGTTCATAGTCATGTTCAGGTGTTCATATTCGTGTCCAGGGGTTAATATTCATGTTCAGGTCTTCATAGTCATGTCCAGGTGTCAATCAATCAATCAATCAATGTTTACTTATATAGCCCTAAATCACAAGTATCTCAAAGGGCTGCACAAGCCACAACCACATCCTCTGTACAGAGCCCACATAAGGGCAAGGAAAAACTCATTTAGACTAACTCTAATATTCATGTTCAGGTGTTAATATTCTTGTTCAGGTGTTAATATTCATAATCATGTTCAGGTGTTGATATTCATGTTCAGGTGTTCATAGTCGTGTCCAGGTGTTCATAGTCATGTTCAGGTGTTAATATTCATGTTCAGGTGTTCATAGTCGTGTCCAGGTGTTCATAGTCATGTTCAGGTGTTAATATTCTTGTTCAGGTGTTAATATTCATAATCATGTTCAGGTGTTGATATTCATGTTCAGGTGTTCATAGTCGTGTTCAGGTGTTAATATTCTTGTTCAGGTGTTGATATTCATGTTCAGGTGTTCATAGTCGTGTTCAGGTGTTAATATTCTTGTTCAGGTGTTGATATTCATGTTCAGGTGTTAATATTCATGTTCAGGTGTTAATATTCATGTTCAGGTGTTCATATTCATGTTCAGGTGTTCATAGTCATTTTCAGGTGTTCATAGTCGTGTTCAGGTGTTAATATTCATGTTCAGGTGTTCAAAATCATGTTCAGGTGTTCATAGTCATGTTCAGGTGTTCATAGTCATGTTCAGGTGTTCATAGTCGTGTCCAGGTGTTCAAAGTCATGTTCAGGTGTTAATATTCATGTTCAGGTGTTCATAGTCATAATCATGTTCAGGTGTTGATATTCATGTTCAGGTGTTCATAGTCGTGTTCAGGTGTTAATATTCTTGTTCAGGTGTTCATAGTCGTGTTCAGGTGTTAATATTCTTGTTCAGGTGTTGATATTCATGTTCAGGTGTTAATATTCATGTTCAGGTGTTAATATTCATGTTCAGGTGTTCATATTCATGTTCAGGTGTTCATAGTCATTTTCAGGTGTTCATAGTCGTGTTCAGGTGTTAATATTCATGTTCAGGTGTTCAAAATCATGTTCAGGTGTTCATAGTCATGTCCAGGTGTTCAAAGTCATGTTCAGGGGTTTGAAGCGATGTCAGCGTGTACATAAGTTTAAAGTGATGTTAGCGTGTACGTACGTTTAAAGTACGTAGGTGAGTGATTAAAAAGGAAGCTGGTGTTTGCAGATAATTTTCCACCCTGAGTTCCTGTCCTCCACCTCGCCTCTCCTCCCCATGGACTACGAGGAGTTTGTGCGAGGATGTCACCTGGGCGTCTTCCCTTCCTACTACGAGCCCTGGGGCTACACGCCAGGTGGGACTCACGCTTGGCGAGCACGCCGCTGCCGCTCTGAGTGACGTGGCTGTGCATGTTGACTTGCAGCGGAGTGCACGGTCATGGGGATTCCTTCCATCTCCACCAACCTGTCGGGCTTCGGTTGCTTCATGGAGGAACACATCGCAGACCCCTCAGCCTACGGTGCCTCTCACTCTCCCTAAAGGCACCCGCCCGGAGACGCTCCCTCTCACTCCTGTGTCTCGTGCAGGCATCTACATCCTGGACCGCCGTTATCGCGGGGTGGACGAGTCGTGTAACCAGCTCACTTCCTTCCTGTTCCAGTTCTGCAAGCAGAGCCGGCGCCAGAGGATCATCCAGAGGAACCGCACCGAGCGCCTGAGTGACCTGCTGGACTGGAGATACCTCGGCAGGGTACGTCTTCAAATCCACCCACCGTGTTGTCCAGACAAATAAGCCACACCCACTATGTTTTAGGGTAAAAAAATTGTTTTCATATTTTACGGACTATAATGACGAAATGAGTTACCGTATTTTCCGCACTATAAGGCGCACCTAAAAACCACAAATTTTCTCAAAATCTGACAGTGCGCCTTATAACCCGGTGCGCTTTATTACGATTCATTTTCATAAAGTTTCGATCTCGCAACTTCGGTAAACAGCCGCCATCTTTTTTCCCGGTAGAACAGGAAGCGCTTCTTCTTCTACGCAAGCAACCGCCAAGGAAAGCACCCGCCCCCATAGAACAGGAAGCGCTTCTTCTTCTACTGTAAGCAACCACCCGCCCCCGGAAGAAGAAGAAAAAACGCGCGGATATCACCGTACGTTTCATTTCCTGTTTACATCTGTAAAGACCACAAAATGGCTCTTACTAAGCGACAAGGATCCGGTTCATAAAAAGACGCAATCTCTCCATCCGCACACGGATTACTACCGTATTTCACAGCAACTGATATTCCTGTGAACCGCACTGTGGATACAACGGGAGCACGTACGGTGAATATTCGCACCACAGGGAATGAGAAGTCATCCTTCACTGTGGTTCTAGCTTGCCATGCTAACTTCCACCCATGGTGATATTCAAAAGGAAGACCTTGCCAAAAGAGACCTTTCCAGCCGGCGTCATCATAAAAGCTAACTCGAAGGGATGGATGAAGAAAAGATGAGCGAGTGGTTAAGGTAAGTTTACGCGAAGAGGCCGGGTGGCTTTTTTCACACAGCTCCGAAGGCGAACACACCTTCACTAAGACGGGCAGACAGCGCCGGACGACATACGCCAACATTTGCCAGTGGATCGTAAATGCCTGGGCAGATATTTCGGTCACAACTGTGGTCCGAGCTTTCCGGAAGGCAGGATTCACAGAACTACTGGACAACAACAGCGACACTGACTCCGATGACTTCGACGAGACGGAACCGGCCATTTTGGATCCCACGCTTGCGCAACTTTTCAATTCGGACACCGAAGACGAAGAATTCGAAGGATTTACGAATGAAGAATAACTTCAGAAGGTGAGCGCTATGTTTATTTTGTGTGTTGTGACATTAACGTTCGAGCAACATTATGTTGCTATTGCTCTACACCATTTTGAATTTTACTATGTTTGTGATTGCACATTTGCGTACATTTTGGGACAGAGTTGTTAGAACGCTGGTTTTCAATATATTATTAAAGTTTGACTGAACTATCTGACTGTTTTTTTGACATTCCCTTTAGCGCAACGTAGGCGCGGCTTATAATCCGGGGCGGCTTATAGGTGGACAAAGTTATGAAATATGTAATTCATTGAAGGTGCGGCTAATAATCCGGTGCGCCTTATAGTGCGGAAAATACGGTATTTACACAGAAGTAATCCGTACCGTATTTTCCGCACCATAAGGCGCCCTGGGTTATAAGCCGCGCCTTCAATGAACGGCATATTTCAAAACTTTGTCCACCTATAAGCCGCCCCGTGTTGTAAGCCGCATCTAACTGCGCTAAAGGAATGTCAAAAAAACAGTCAAATAGGTCAGTCAAACTTTAATAATATATTAAAACCAGCGTGATGTGGGCGCGCATGGAGTCGTATATCAACATGGACAGAGCTGCGTGAAGAAAGCCACCCGGCCTCTTCGCGTAAACTTAAACTTACCTTAACCACTCGCTCATCTTTTCTTCATCCATCCATCCCTTCGAGTTAGCTTTTATGATGACGCCGGCTGGAAAGGTCTCTTTTGGCAAGGTCTTCCTTTTGAATATCACCATGGGTGGAAGTTTCTGGCCATTAGCATGGCAAGCTAGAACCACAGTGAAGGATGACTTCTCATTCCCTGTGGTGCGAATATTCACCGTACGTGCTCCCGTTGTAGCCACAGTGCGGTTCACAGGAATATCAGTTGCTGTGAAATAGTAGTCCGTGTGCGGATGGAGAGATTGCGTCTTTTCATGAACCGGATCCCTGTCGCTTTGTAGGAGCCATTTTGTGGTCTTTACAGATGTAAACACACAAAGGAAATGATAATATCCGCGCCCTTTTTCTTCTTCTACGCGGGCGGGTGGTTGCTTACAGTAGAAGAAGAAGCGCTTCCTGTTCTATGGGGGCAAGTGCTTACCTTGGCGGTTGCTTGCGTAGAAGAAGAAGCGCTTCCTGTTCTACCGGGAAAAAAGATGGCGGCTGTTTACCGAAGTTGCGAGACCGAAACTTTATGAAAATGAATCTTAATATTTATCCATATATAAAGCGCACCGGGTTATAAGGCGCACTGTCAGCTTTTGAGAAAATTTGTGGTTTTTAGGTGCGCCTTATAGTGCGGAAAATACGGTAAATGTTTATTTCCTTACCTTGATTGTTTCAAAATAACACGGCTGATCAAACCAAACAGAAGTCACGGTCATAGACTCACGATCTGTCTAGAACTGACAATGTAAGATGATATTTGTATGTTTGTGTCATTTCATCAGTATTACGTGTCTGCACGTCACATGGCCCTGGCCAAGGCCTTCCCCGAGTCCTACATGTACGAACCTCACGACCCCACCGCGGTGAGTCACCCACCCTCAATATTACTACTCACATTTGTCAAGTTAGGACATTTTAATCATTTCTGGTAATATTTATTTTCACTTCTGTTTGTTTTTTTTTACAATATTTACCACTTTAAAAAATGTTCCAATACAATATTATAACTCAAATTTGGTAAAACTATGACATTTTGATACTTTCTGGTAATATTTATTTTCACTTCTAATGTTTTTTCTTACAATATTACAACTCAGATTTGTAAAATAAGGACATTTGAATAATTTCTGGTAATATTAATTTTCACTTCTAGTGTTTTTTCTTACAATATTTAGCACTTAAAAAAAGGTTCCAATACAATATTACAACTCAAATTTGGTAAAACTATGAAATTTTGATAATTTCTGGTAATATTTATTTTCACTTCTTGTGTTTTTTCTTACAATATTTACCATTTAAAAAAAAACAAACAAAAAAAAAAAAACATTCCAATACAATATTACAACTCAGATTTGTAAAATTAGGACATTTTTATAATTTCTGGTAATATTAATTTTCACTTCTAGTGTTTTTTTTTTTTTAAATATTTACCACTTTAAAAAATGTTCCAATACAATATTATAACTCAAATTTGGTAAAACTATGACATTTTAATAATTTCTGGTAATATTTATTTTCACTTCTAGTGATTTTTCTTACAATATTTACTACTTATAAAAAATTCCAATACAATATTACAACTCAGGTTTGTAAAATTAGGACATTTTGATAATTTCTGGTAATATTAATTTTCACTTCTAGTGTTTGTTTTTTTAAATATTTACCACTTTAAAAAATGTTCCAATACAATATTATAACTCAAATTTGGTAAAACTATGACATTTTAATAATTTCTGGTAATATTTATTTTCACGTCTAGTGATTTTTCTTACAATATTTACTACTTATAAAAAATTCCAATACAATATTACAACTCAGATTTGTAAAATTAGGACATTTTACTAATTTCTGGTAATATTGATTTTCACTTCTGTTTTTTCTTACAATATTTACCATTTAAAAAAATGTTCCAATACAATATTACAACTCAAACTTGTAAAATAAGGACATTTGAATAATTTCTGGTAATATTAATTTTCACTTCTGTTTTTTCTTACAATATTTAGCATTTAAAAAAAAATTCCAATACAATATTACAACTCAAATTTGGTAAAACTATGACATTTTAATAATTTGTGGTAATATTTATTTTCACTTATAGTGTTTTTTTCTTACAATATTTACCACTTAAAAAAAAAAAAATTCCAATACAATATTACAACTCAAATTTGTAACATAAGGACATTTTAATAATTTCTGGTAATATTAATTTTCACTTCTGTTTTTATTTACAATACTTAGCACTTTAAAGAAAATTCCACTACAATATTACAACTCAAATTTGGTAAAACTATGAAATTTTAATAATTTCTGGTAATATTTATTTTCACTTCTGTTTTTTCTTACAATATTTACCACTTAAAAAAAAAAAAAAAATTCCAATACAATATTACAACTCAGATTTGTAAAACTATGAAATTTTGATAATTTCTGGTAATATTTATTTTCACTTCTAGTGTTTTTTCTTACAATATTTAGCACTTAAAAAAAATTCCAATACAATATTACAACTCAAATTTGTAAAATTAGGAAATTTTAATAATTTCTGGTAATACCGGTACTAATTTTCATTTCTAATGTTTTTTCTTACAATATTTAGCACTTAAAAAAAATTCAAATGCAATATTACAACTCAAATTTGTAAAATAAGGACATTTTTATAATTTCTGGTAATATTTATTTTCACTTCTAGTGTTTTTTCTTACAATATTTACCACTTAAAAAAAAAATTCCAATACAATATTACAACTCAAATTTGGTAAAACTATGAAATTTTGATAATTTCTGGTAATATTTATTTTCACTTCTGTTTTTTCTTACAATATTTACCACTTAAAAAAAAAAATCCAATACAATATTACAACTCAGATTTGTAAAATTAGGACATTTTAATAATTTCTGATAATATTAATTTTCACTTCTAATGTTTTTTCTTACAATATTTAGCACTTTAAAAAAATTCCAATACAATATTACAACTCAAATTTGGTAAAACTATGACATTTTAATAATTTCTGGTAATATTTGTTTTCACTCCAAGTGTTTTTTCTTACAATATTTACCACTTAAAATAATTTAAAAAATTCCAATACAATATTACAACTCAGATTTGTAAAATTAGGACATTTTAATAATTTCTGGTAATATTAATGTTCACTTCTAATGTTTTTTATAACAATATTTAGCACTTTAAAAAAAATTCCAATACAATATTATAACTCAAATTTGGTAAAACTATGAAATTTTAATAATTTCTGGTAATATTTATTTTCACTCCAAGTGTTTTTTCTTACAATATTTACCACTTAAAAAAAATAAAAAAATTCCAATACAATATTACAACTCAAATTTGGTAAAACTATGACATTTTGATAATTTCTGGTAATATTTATTTTCACTTCTAGTGTTTTTTTTCTTACAATATTTACCACTTAAAATAATTAAAAACTTCCAATACAATATTATAACTCAAATTTGGTAAAACTATGACATTTTAATAATTTCTGGTAATATTAATTTTCACTTCTAGTGTTTTTTCTTACAATATTTAGCACTTAAAAAAAAGGTTCCAATACAATATTACAACTCAAATTTGGTAAAACTATGAAATTTTGATAATTTCTGGTAATATTTATTTTCACTTCTATAGTTTTTTCTTACAATATTTACCACTTTAAAAAAAAAATCCAATACAATATTACAACTCAAATTTGGTAAAACTATGAAATTTTGATAATATCTGGTAATATTTATTTTCACTTATAGTGTTTTTTCTTCCAATATTTACCACTTTAAAAAAAATTCCAATACAATATTACAACTCAAATTTGTAAAATTAGGAAATTTTAATAATTTCTGGTAATATTAATTTTCACTTCTAATGTTTTTTCTTACAATATTTAGCACTTAAAAAAAAGGTTCCAATAGAATATTACAACTCAAATTTGTAAAATAAGGACATTTTAATAATTTCTGGTAATATTTATTTTCACTCCAAGTGTTTTTTCTTACAATATTTACCACTTAAAATAATTAAAAAATTCCAATACAATATTACAACTCAGATTTGTAAAATAAGGACATTTTAATAATTTCTGGTAATATTAATTTTTACTTCTAGTGTTTTTTCTTACAATATTTACCACTTAAAAAAAAGAAATTCCAATACAATATTACAACTCAGATTTGTAAAATAAGGACATTTTGATAATTTCTGGTAATATTAATTTTCACTTCTAGTGTTTTTTCTTACAATATTTTCCACTTTAAAAAAAAAATTCCAATACAATATTACAACTCAGATTTGTAAAATAAGGACATTTTAATAATTTCTGGTAATATTTATTTTCACTTATAGTGTTTTTTTCTTACAATATTTACCACTTTAAAAAAAAAATCCAATACAATATTACAACTCAAATTTGTAAAATTAGGAAATTTTAATAATTTCTGGTAATATTAATTATTATTTCTTACAATATTTACCACTTAAAAAAAAAATTCCAATACAATATTACAACTCAAATTTGGTAAAACTATGACATTTTGATAATTTCTGGTAATATTTATTTTCACTTATGGTGTTTTTTTTTTTTTTTTACAATATTTTCCACTTAAAAAAAAAATTCCAATACAATATTACAGGTCAGATTTGTAAAATAAGGACATTTGAATAATTTCTGGTAATATTAATTTTCACTTCTAGTGTTTTTTCTTACAATATTTACCACTTTAAAAAAAATTCCAATACAATATTACAACTCAAATTTGGTAAAACTATGAAATTTTAATAATTTCTGGTAATATTTATTTTCACTTCTAGTGTTTTTTCTTAAAATATTTACCACTTATAAAAAATCCAATACAATATTACAATTCAGATTTGTAAAATTAGGACATTTTAATAATTTCTGGTGATATCCCGCCACTGATAAACGTCCGCTTTCTTTCCTCAGACGTCCGGTTTCCGTTACCCCCGTCCGGCGTCCGTGCCGCCGTCCCCGGCCCTGTCGCGCCACTCGTCCCCGCACCACAGCGACGTGGAGGACAACGACGAAGACGAACGCTACGACGAGGATCTGGAGGCGGAGAAGGACCGGATGAACATTCGCCAGCCCTACACGCTGCCGTTCAAAAACAAGGCGGCCGGCCTCTACAGGGCCAACGGCGATGGCGACGGCGACGCCAAGGAGAAAAACTGACACGCCCACTCCACGCTAAGACTCGCTCGTACTCTCGTAGCGTTTAGTCGTCGTTAATTACGTCAAATAAGGTGAATGTTCCCAGCCAGTGTGTAGCTCAGTTTTAAAATCCACTTTTGATATCCTGTATCGTCACACCAGCAGTGCAATACCTTTGTTTTCCAGGCCACTGATCCAATATTGATATCGCACATCGTCGGAAATCAGCAAAAATGATATCGGCTTGCACCTGAAATACGCGATACGGGCAGTCAACATCGAAATGTCCTCCAATAAACACACCATTTCTTCTGTTCTACTAAAGTCATTTACAAAAAGTAAGCACGCTAGGCTACTTAGGAGCTAGCAGCTACACAGCAGCTAAGCACACAATAGCACACCCGCTAGACATAGGTAATAATCATCGAACAATAAAACACATTTTGTCACACAATTAGAGTTGCATATGACTTTCACATTCAAAGTCTCCAGTAACAAACGTGTCTGCATCATTCAGCATACCACCAAAGAACAAAATACCACCGCACCTCAAAAGCATGTTTTGTTCTTTTAAATCATTTCACTTGGTCGAGGCCAGGGAATCCCAAAGCGGCGCCGCGCGGGACAAATTTGGCCCGCCAAGTGTAACACACCTTCATACCGGCCTCTTTCAAGCCGCACAATCCTTCACGGCATGTCCGCGAGGCTGCGCTGTAGGAAAAAAAAACAAAAAAAACCCGGTAGATTTTACAGTAAAAAAACGGCTGCTCAGTCACCAGAATTTTAAGCTACAAACAACAGAGGTACAGTTTTTTTATTTACAGTAATTTGGTGTAAAAGCTACCATATTTTTTATGGTGAACTTCTGGTGACTGAGCTGCCAGCTTTTTTTTATACCTGAAATCTATGGAATTTTTTTTTAACAGGAATTTAAGGTACCCTGCTCTACGGTAAAGCTGTGACTTTTTGACGCTGTGTGGAAAAGGATCATTTTGGTCGGCATGCCTTGCCCACGTCCTTTCATGAACATCTAAATGCTTCGAAATTTAGCATCCTCCACACGCCTAATGTGTAAAGTTTGTAAGCGATCGGATGAAATATCTACAATAAACTGGTGACAAAACACCTGGAAAGGGCGAAAATTGGAAAACATCTAGAACAAACTGGTGACAAACTACCTGGAAAGGGCAGAAATCTTTGAAAGCGATCGGATAAAATATCTAGAACAAACTGGTGACAAAACACCTGGAAAGGGCGAAAGTTTGAAAGCAATTGGATAAAATATGTAGAATGAACTGGTGACAAAATTTGGAAAGCGGTAGGATAAAATATCTACAACAAACTGGTGACAAAACACCTGGAAAGGGCGAAAATTGGAAAATATCTAGAACAAACTGGTGACAAAACACCTGGAAAGGGCGAAATCTTTGAAAGCGATCGGATAAAATATCTAGAACAAACTGGTGACAAAACACCTGGATAGGGCGAAAATTGGACAATATCTAAAACAAACTGGTGACAAAACACCTGGAAAGGGCAGAAAGTTTGAAAGCGATCGGATGAAATATCTAGGATGAACTGGTGACAAAATTTGGGAAGCGATTGGATAAAATATCTACAACAAACTGGTGACAAAACACCTGGAAAGGGCGAAAGTTTGAAAGCAATCGGATAAAATATTTAGGATGAACTGGTGACAAAACACCTGGAAAGGGCAAACAATTTGAAAGCGATTGGATAAAATATCTAGAACAAACTAGTGACAAAACACCTGGAAAGGGCAGAAATTGGAAAATATCGAGAACAAACTGGTGACAAAACACCTGGAAAGGGCGAAATCTTTGAAAGAGATCGGATAAAATATCTACAATAAACTGGTGACAAAACACCTGGAGAGGGCGAAAGTTTGAAAGCAATCGGATAAAATATGTAGGATGAACTGGTGACAAAACACCTGGAAAGGGCAAACAATTTGAAAGCGATTGGATAAAATATCTACAACAAACTGGTGACAAAACACCTGGAAAGGGCAGAAAGTTTGAAAGCGATTGGATAAAATATGTAGGATGAACTGGTGACAAAATTTGGGAAGCGATTGGATAAAATATCTACAACAAACTGGTGACAAAACACCTGGAAAGGGCAGAAATTGGAAAATATCTAGAACAAACTGGTGACAAAACACCTGGAAAGGGCGTAAGTTTGAAAGTGATTGGATGAAATATGTAGGATGAACTGGTGACAAAATTTGGAAAGCGATAGGATAAAACATCTAGAACAAACTGGTGACAAAACACCTGGAAAGGGCGAAAGTTTGAAAGCAATCGGATAAAATATGTAGGATGAACTGGTGACGAAACTGGTGGGCAAAAATTAGAAAATATCTAGAACAAACTGGTGACAAAACACCTGGAAAGGGCATAAAGTTTGAAAGCGATCGGATTAAATATGTAGGATGAACTGGTGACATAATTTGGAAAGCGATTGGATAAAATATCTAGAACAAACTGGTGACAAAACACCTAGAAAGGGCGAAATCTTTGAAAGCGATTGGATAAAATATGTAGAATGAACTGGTGACAAAATTTGGAAAGCAATTGGATAAAATATCTACAACAAACTGGTGACAAAACACCTGGAAAGGGCAAAAATTGGAAAATATCTAGAACAAACTGGTGACAAAATACCTGGAAAGGGCAAAAATTGGAAAATATCTAGAACAAACTGGTGACAAAACACCTGGAAAAGGCAGAAAGTTTGAAAGTGATTGGATGAAATATGTAGGATGAACTGGTGACAAAACACCTGGAAAGCGATAGGATAAAATATCTACAACAAACTGGTGACAAAACACCTGGAAAGCGATTGGATAAAATATCTACAACAAACTGGTGACAAAACACCTGGAAAGGGCGAAAGTCTGCAGAAAATGAGTTTTATGAATATTTTGAAGTTAAAAGTGACCATGAAAGACGGAATCTTATCTTCATATATGAGACTAAACCCTCACTGGTGGTTCTGTTTGGCTCGCGGACCACCGGCACAGTTTTGGGGCTTCCTGGTTCTAGCCTTTTCCAATGTTGCACGCCACAAAAGTAGGAAGTTTGACTGGTGCTGACACGGGTTTAATATCGGTATCTGACTGGTGCTGACACGGGTTTAATATCGGTATAGAACAGCCAGGTCACAACGCTGGATGATGTTTTGCATGGTTTCTACCGAGCGGGACGGACGCTCCTTTTCACCACCGCGTCACGGTTCTACTGCGGTAAAAACACTCCTTAAAGCCTTCTCTCCGTATTTCAAACCCACAATGGAAAGAAAATGTGAAAACATGCAAAAATGTGGCTCTTTTTGTGGGTTTTCCTTTTTCTTCCCAAGCCTTAAACGTGCACTGACCTGGCAAGTGTGTGTGTGTGTGTGTGTGTGTGTGTGTGTGTGTGTGTGTGTGTGTGTATTTATTGCAGAGAGGAAGTGATGCAAGTTGCACGGAGGAGAGAAATGTGCGCTGCTTTCCTCCCTGTGAGACTTTGAGTTCCTAACAATGTGGCAGTAATAAAAAAGCTGGCGTGTCTCCCACTGATGTTGTTTATTGCGTCCACAGCACAGAGTGAGACCCACTTGTCCTCCAGTCCTCTTTTTTTCTTGCTGGGTGTTCTTCTTCCTTCCTGGCTTCAGCACAAGTAAACTCTTCCTCCGTGACCTTTGCAAACTGCACACAGTAGAATGAGGAAAAAAAAAAAGGTTTTATTGAGTAACGTAGATCATACTTGCCAACACTCCCGGATTTCCCGGGAGACTCCCGAAATTCAGCGCCTCTCCCGAAAACCTCCCGGGACAACTTTTTTCTCCCGAAAATCTCCCAAAATTCAGGCGGAGCTGAGTGACGTGTCGACAGCCTGTTTTCACGTCCGCTTTCCCACAATATAAACAGCGTGCCTGCCCAATGACGTTATAACTGTAGAATGATGGAGGGCGAGTTCTTGGTTTCTTATGTGTGTTTATTGTTAGGCAGTTTCATTAACGTCCTCCCAGCGCGGCAACAACACACAACAACAGCAGTCACGTTTTCGTCCCCCGTAAAGCAGTTCATCTGCCGTAAACAGCAATGTTGTGACACTCTTAAACAGGACAATACTGCCATCTACTGTACATGCATATGTGACAATAACATCTACGGCTTTTAGAGAGTGCAGTGCACAACTGCTATACTATCTATATATATATATATATATATATATATATATATATATATATATATATATATATATATATAAATATATACATATATACATAATAAAATAAATATATATATATATAGCTAGAATTAACTGAAAATCAAGTATTTCATATATATATATATATATATATATGAAATACTTGAGTATTTCTTATATATATATATATATATATATATATGAAATAATAATTCTAGCTGTAAATATACTCCTCCCCTCTTAACCACGCCACCGCGCCCCCCGCGCCCCCCTTTGAAAAATGTAACTGTGAGGAAGTCGCAAACAGCACCTATAAAAAGTGTGGCCCTTTTGGGTCCCCAAGACCTTTAGTGTAATTGTTTTCACAGGATCTTTAACATTTACCAAACTTAAAGGGTCCCCGTCCATGGTTCTCGCCCGGAAAAGGGTGAAGTGCCATCTCCGGGTTGGGGAGGAGATCTTGCCCCAAGTGGAGGAGTTCAAGTACCTCAGAGTCTTGTTCACGAGTGGGGGAAGAGTGGATGGTGAGATCGACAGGCGGATCGGTGCGGCGTCTTCAGTAATGCGGACGCTGTATCGATCCGTTGTGGTGAAGAAGGAGCTGAACCGGAAGGCAAAGCTCTCAATTTACCGGTCGATCGACGTTCCCATCCTCACCTATGGTCATGAGCTTTGGGTTATGACCGAAAGGACAAGATCACGGGTACAAGCGGCCCAAATGAGTTTCCTCAGGTGTCGGGGCTCTCCCTTAGAGATAGGGTGAGAAGCTCTGTCATCCGGGAGGAACTCAAAGTAAAGCCGCTGCTCCTCCACATGGAGAGGAGCCAGATGAGGTGGTTCGGGCATCTGGTCAGGATGCCACCCGAACGCCTCCCTAGGGAGGTGTTTCAGGCACGTCCGACCGGTAGGAGGCCACGTGGAAGACCCAGGACACGTTGGGAAGACTATGTCTCCCGGCTGGCCTGGGAACGCCTCGAGATGTAACTGTGAGGAAGTCGCAAACAGCACCTTTAAAAAGTGTGGCCCTTTTGGGTCCCCAAGACCTTTAGTGTAATTGTTTTCACAGGTCCACAGGATCTTTAACATTTACCAAAACTTAAAGGGTCCCGTCCATGGTTCTCGCCCGGAAAAGGGTGGAGTGCCATCTCCGGGTTGGGGAGGAGATCTTGCCCCAAGTGGAGGAGTTCAAGTACCTCGGAGTCTTGTTCACGAGTGAGGGAAGAGTGGATGGTGAGATCGACAAGCGGCGTCTTCAGTAATGCGGACGCTGTATCGATCCGTTGTGGTGAAGAAGGAGCTGAGCCGGAAGGCAAAGCTCTCGATTTACCGGTGGATCTACGTTCCCATCCTCACTTATGGTCATGAGCTTTGGGTTATGACCGAAAGGACAAAATCACGGGTACAAGCGGCCGAAATGAGTTTCCTCAGGTGTCGGGGCTCTCCCTTAGGGTGAGAAGTTCTGTCATCCGGGAGGAACTCAAAGTAAAGCCGCTGCTCCTCCACATGGAGAGGAGCCAGATGAGGTGGTTCGGGCATCTGGTCAGGATGCCACCCGAACAACGTTGAATGTCCCCAAAACCCATGTAGACTGCCAAATCACCTCAAAGACCTTCCAGAGTGTAAAAAGCACACTGCTCTTCCTGAATCAGAGGTTCGATTATTTCCCAGGACACGTTGGGAAGACTATGTCTCCCGGCTGGCCTGGGAACGCCTCGAGATCCCCCGGGAGGAGCCGGATGAAGTGGCTGGGGAGAGGGAAGTCTGGGCTTCTCTGCTTAGGCTGCTGCCCCCGCGACCCAACCTCGGATAAGCGGAAGAAGATGGATGGATGGGTCCCGTATGGGTAAAAAAATAAATAAGAATACGTTTTAAAAAGACGTTTGGTGGCCATCTTTGCGCCTACTTTTGTAACCGATAACCTGTTTTAAAAAGGTTTTATTGCAATTTTTACAGCATATGTTTTGATTAAAGAATGGTGTTGAATCGATTTGAATCTGGAGTTGTAAGATCCCCTAATAATCGCCTCATGATATCATTTGAAATGTGTATCTGACAACTCACTATTCAATTTGATTCCTGCACTGGTGATTAGATTCAGAATTGATTCTTGATTGAAACCAATTCTCCGACTGTATTATTTGGTATAAAAATGACAGGTTAGAGAAGCTGCTTTTGGCTGCTGCCGTATGGTCTTGTCTGCAATCTGCCCAGCCAAAGGTCATGACCAAAGGTGAGGCTAGGAACGGAGATTGGCCGGTAAATTGAGAGCTTGGTCTTCCTCTTCGTGACACAGCAATGCTGAGTCGGATCCGCCTGTCGATCTCACAACTCACTCTTCCCACTCAAGTGGGACAACTCCAACTCCAACCTTGTACGGGCGAGAACCATGGGCTCACTTGGAGGTGCTGATTCTCATCCCAGTCGCTTCACGCTCGGCTACAAACCGATCCAGTGAGGCCTGAAGATTACAACCCGATGGAGCCATCAGGACCACATCATCTGCAAAAAGCAGAGACCTAATCCTGCAGCCACCAAACCGGATCCCCTCAACGCCCTGACTGCGCCTACAAATTCTGTCCTTTAAAGTTATGAACACAATCGGTGACAAAGGGCAGCCCTGGCGGAGTCCAGCCCTCACTGGAAACAGGTCCGACTTCCTGTCGGCAACGCTGACCAAGCTCTGACACGATCAGACAGTCCGTTACCACGTACCTGAAAACATTTCCAAAGAGACAACGTAGAATGTCCCCAAAACCCATGTAGACTGCCAAATCACCTCAAAGACCTTCCAGAGTGTAAAAAGCACACTGCTCTTCCTGAATCAGAGGTTCGATTATCTGGTGGACCCTCCTCTCCAGTACCCATGAATAGACTTTACCAAGACGGCTGAAGATAGTATACACCATCTGGTCCCCCTTATTATGAAAGATCTGCCAATCCAGAGACACCGCCGTCAACCACGTCATCCCCACAACATCCAGTTTTTAGAAATTCCTGCCAGATCTCATCTTTGGGGTTCTGACACTGAGGATCTTTTTGACAAACTTAGCGACCTCAACCTGAGAGATGAAGAGCCGAGATCCTAAGCACTGGTTCCTCAAAGGAAGACGTGTAGGTCCTTCCGCCGGCCCGCAACATCCCAAATAGAGGTGAGCAGCTCATAAGTGCAGTGTATCCTATTCCTGTTTCCGTTCCAAACTCCTCCTATTTTTGCCCCAGGGACTTCCAAAACTACATTGCGCTTGGCCTATTGGTATTTGTCAGCTACCTCTGAAGTGCCAAAAGGGCCTGATAGGACAGGCACCAACCACCTTGCAGCCACAGGGGCATGAAACATGGCCCACTCGGACTCGGATGTATTTTGCCTCCCTCGGAACATGGTCGAAGCTCTCCTGGAGGTTGGAATTTAAACTCCCTCTGAAGCGAGACTCTGCTAGATTGTTCAAAGCAGATCCTCGTTTGGGCTTGCCAAGTCTGACCTGCATCCTGTCGCCCGGTGGTAATCAGTTGACAGCTACGCCCCCTCTTCCATTCGGATTGTCCAAGAGGTGGGAACGCAAGTCGGACAACACAACCATGAAGTTGATCATCGAACCGTGGCTCAGGGTATCCTTGTGTCAGGTGCACATATGGGCACCCTTTTGCTTGAACAGGGTGTTTGTTATGGACAATCTGCAACCACCACAAAAGTACAATAACAAAGCACCAGAGGGCCGTTCCTCCCAATCACGCCTCTCCGGGTCTCATTGTTGTTGCCAATGTGAGCTTTGAAGACCCCCGGGAGAGCAAGGGAATTGCCTAGGTGAGCATGCTGCAGTACTCTCTCTAGGAGATCTGAAAAGGGCTGGGACCGGTACTGAAGCAAAGGGAGACTACCCACACATCTATTTGGTTTAACTCCAACAAGAAGCCTGTTGCCTCTCACTGCCAAGATGGAAGAGAGCCCATCCCCCCCTCCAGAGGACTGTTTCCAGAGCCTGAGTCTGACTATCCAGCCAGAACTTCCTAACCTGGCGCACCAGCTCAGGCTCCTTCTCCCCCAGAGAGGTGGTATCCCAAATTCCAAGACCTATTTTCTACAGCGGAGGATCGGACCGCCAACGTCCCTGCTTACAGCTGTCACTCAACTCACAATGCACCTGAACCATTTGGTCCCTCCTATGAGCGGTTAGCCCATTGGAGGGGGAGGGGGACCCACGTTACCTCTTCGTGCTGTGCCCGGCCAGGTCCCTTGGGAGAAGGCCGGCCACCAGGCGCTCGTCATCGAGCCCCAACTCAAGGTGGGTCTCCAGAGACCAGCATCCCCACCCACCTCTGTAACTGCATGCAGTATGTTACTTCTTAAAATAGAACAGATACATTTTTAAGGAAGTGCATTATCAAACTCTGCCAAGTTGCTCCAGGATCGGGTGTTCCAAATTCCAATCCATGATGTAATTCCATAGTAGGTTAGGCAACAACACACATGCTTTGCATGCATGCAGGTAGCTACAATGACACAGCAGAAACACGTGTGTGTCTTTGCATAGACTGTGGTCACAACAGCCCTGGTGCAGGATCCATTGTGCACATTTCAACAAGCATGGCACCATGACAGGTGAGTGATTACCTCTCAATTACCTGTACCGGTACTGGATTGTTGCCTACGGGCCAACCCTCACAGTTGAGCGTTAGAATCCTCTTATTTTTCGAACGTGCAGGCATTTCTATTCTTTTCTTGCTGACATTTTGAAAACTTACCAAGTAGACTGCTCCAAAACGAGTTGTATGTCGCACTACCGGTTACAGCACCAAGTCGGGCTGGATTCCTCCTCACTGTGCGCACAGAGAATCCGTCCGGGCCCGTCACCTCCACTTCCACTACATGATAGTCGCTCAACCTGCACGGCGAGAAGAACCAGAACAATGGATTCCCAGGTAAAAGGTTGCAAACGAGGAGACTCACGCCGTGTCGGACACGATCTCCCCTCGGACACCGTCGAAGCCCAGGTTCCCAGCAGCCACCGCCGCCGCCGCCATGGTGTTGACGTTGTTGGGCGCCAGGGGGCACAGCTCGGCTACCGAGCCGCTGAACAAAACCCGCCTGCCCTCGCCTTCGGTCCACTTAGACGGGACGTCTCCTGCCAGCCGGAAGCAGGACGGATGTTTGGACATTCTTATAAACAAATCCTGCGGACAGAGAGATGGCGTGAAGGACTCGGTGGTGACATTTGCTCAATGGCCCAAGTCCTTACAGACCACGCGATGCAAGGGTAAGTCCACTTTCACCTTTAAGGCCTGGCTGTCGTTCAGCCTCTGGATGTCCTGACCGGCCCACAATGCACCACTGGGGACGTAAAGTGTTCTCCCAGATTGCTGAGCCGCCTGGCGGAGTTTCTCATTCAGCTGATGATCGGCGAGGGCGGAGGGAGAACCCACCTGCAGGAGTGAGGACCACCTTTTGTTTTAAGTCCAAACAAGTACTCTTGCTGTATAGAGGATCTTTGACCTGTGTAAAGTGCCCCCTAAAAACTAAAGTCCTGTCTCTAACAAGAGTGAGCTGGTGTTTTTAAGAGCATACTGCACAAAAACGCTAGTCAAAGATCCTCTATAAAACAAGACTTCTATTTTGTTTTTAAGGACATTCTTCAGAAGCGCTAGTCAAAGATCCTCTATAAAACAAGTGAAGTGAATTATATAGCGCTTTTTCTCTAGTGACTCCAAGCGATTTACTTGGAAACCCATTATCCACACCCAAGTTACATTGAAGGCAGTGTGGGAGCAAGGTAGGTGAAGTTTCTTGCCCAAGGACACAATGGCAGTGAAGCTGGATTCGAACCAGGAACCCTCAAGTTTCTGGCCGTCGGCTCTACCATCTGAGCCACGCCACCCCACAACAAGGGTTCTCTGGTGTTTTTAAGGGCGTACCTCAAAAACGCTAATCAAAGATCCTTTATTGAACAATAGTTCTGTTGTGTGTTAAAGACCGCCTGCAAAAATGCTAGTCAAAGATCCTCTAGATAACAAGTTATCTGGTGTTTTAAGGACCTACTGCAAAAATGTTATTCAAAGATCCTCTATACACCAAAAGTTATTTGGTGTTTTTAAGAACATTAGTCAAAGATCCTCCGTATGAGAAGAGTTATTTTTTGGATCTTTGACTTGCGCTTTTAAAGTACGTCCTTGAAAACACCAGTGAAGTCTTGTTACATAGAAGATCTTTGACCAGCGTTTTTTGAGGTATATCTCTAAAGACCTACTTGCGCTTGTGTTTTTGAAGTATGCCCAGAGAACAATTGTTATATAAAGGATCTTTGACTAGTTTTGAAAGTACGCCTTTAAAACCCCCAATTAACTCTTAGATATAGAGGATTTTGACTTGTATTTTTGCAGTAGGTCCTTAAAAAACATCGGAGCACTTTTGTTACATAGAGGATCTTTGACTAGTGTTTTTGAATTACAACCTTAAAAACACAATCAAACTATTGTTTATAGAGGATCTTTGACTAGCGTTTTTGATGTATGCCCGTTAAAACACAATTTATCTCTTGTTTTATAAAGGATCTTTGATTCGAGTTTTTTAAGTAGATCTTTAAAGACAGCACAACATGCCTGTCATATACAGGATCTTTGACTTGCGCTTGTGTTTTTGAAGTATGTCCTTAAAAAAAACACCACAGAACAATTGTTATATAAAGGATCTTTGACGAGTGTTTTGAAAGTATGCCCTTAATACCCCAAAGAACTCTTATACATAGAGGATTTTGACTTGTATTTTTGCAGAAGGTCCTTAAAAACACCAGAGCACGTTTGTTATATAGACGATCTTTGACTAGCATTTTTGAAGTATGACCTTAAAAAAAAACGGGACAAGCGGTAAAAAATGGATGGACCTTAAAAACATAATCAAACTCTTGTTTATAGAGTCGTTTTTGATGTACACCCGTTAAAATACAATTCATCCCTTGTTTTATAAAGGATCTTGGATTAGCGTTTTTGAAGTACGCCTGTTAAAACACAATAGTTGTCTTGTTTTATAGAGGATCTTTGACTAGCGTTTTTGAATCATGTCCTTTAAAAACACCAGAGGACTGTTGTTATAGAGGATCTTTGACTAGCGTTTTTGAAGGAAAGTCCTTTAAAAACACTAGTGAATTCTTGTTATAGAGGATCTTTGACTAGCGTTTTTGAAGTACTGTACGTCCTCTAAAAAAACAGAGGATTGTTATAGAGAATCTTTGACTAGTGTTTTTGAAGTACGTCCTTTAAAAACACCAGAAGATTGTTGTTATAGAGAATCTTTGACTAGTGTTTTTGAAGTGCGTCCTTTAAAAACACCAGAGGATTGTTATAGAGGATCTTTGACTAGCGTTTTTGAAGTACGTCCTTTAAAAACACCAGAGGATTGTTGTTATAGAGGATCTTTGACTAGCGTTTTTGAAGTACGTCCTTTAAAAACACCAGAGGATTGTTGTTATAGAGGATCTTTGACTAGCGTTTTTGATATACGCCCGTTAAAATACAATTCATCCCTTGTTTTATAAAGGATCTTGGATTAGCGTTTTTGAGGTACGCCCGTTAAAACACAATAGATCTCTTGTTTTATAGAGGATCTTTGACTAGCGTTTTTGAAGTATGTCCTTTAAAAACACCAGAGGATTGTTGTTATAGAGGATCTTTGACCAGTGTTTTTGAAGGAAAGTCCTTTAAAAACACCAGTGAATTGTTGTTATAGAGGATCTTTGACTAGCGTTTTTGAAGTACTGTACGTCCTTTAAAAACACCAGAGGATTGTTGTCATAGAAGATCTTTGACTTGCATTTTTTAAGTACGTCCTTTAAAAACACTGGCGGATTGTTGTTATAGAGGATCTTTGACTAGCTTTTTTGAAGTACGTCCTTTAAAAACACCAGAGGATTGTTGTTATAGAGGATCTTTGACTAGCGTTTTTGAAGTACGTCCTTTAAAAACACCAGAGGATTGTTGTTAGAGGATCTTTGACTAGCGTTTTTGAAGTACGTCCTTTAAATCACCAGATGATTGTTGTTATAGAGGATCTTTGACTAGCGTTTTTGATATACGCCCGTTAAAATACAATTCTTCCCTTGTTTTATAAAGGATCTTTGACTAGCGTTTTTGAAGTATGTCCTTTAAAAACACCAGAGGATTGTTGTTATAGAGGATCTTTGACTAGCGTTTTTGATATACGCCCGTTAAAATACAATTCATCCCTTGTTTTATAAAGGATTTTTGACTAGCGTTTTTGAAGTACGTCCTTTAAATCACCAGATGATTGTTGTCTAGAGGATCTTTGACTAGCGTTTTTGATATACGCCCGTTAAAATACAATTCATCCCTTGTTTTATAAAGGATCTTGGATTAGCGTTTTTGAGGTACGCCCGCCCGTTAAAACACAATAGATCTCTTGTTTTATAGAGGATCTTTGACTAGCGTTTTTAAAGTATGTCCTTTAAAAACACCAGAGGATTGTTGTTATAGAGGATCTTTGACCAGCGTTTTTGAAGGAAAGTCCTTTAAAAACACCAGTGAATTGTTGTTATAGATGATCTTTGACTAGCGTTTTTGAAGTACGTCCTTTAAAAACACCAGAGGATTGTTGTTAGAGGATCTTTGACTAGCGTTTTTGAAGTACGTCCTTTAAAAACACCAGAGGATTGTTGTTATAGAGGATCTTTGACTAGCGTTTTTGATATACGCCCGTTAAAATACAATTCATCCCTTGTTTTATAAAGGATCTTGGATTAGCGTTTTTGAGGTACGCCCGTTAAAACACAATAGATCTCTTGTTTTATAGAGGATCTTTGACTAGCGTTTTTGAAGTACTGTACGTCCTTTAAAAACACCAGAGGATTGTTGTCATAGAAGATCTTTGACTTGCATTTTTTAAGTACGCCCTTTAAAAACACTGGCGGATTGTTGTTATAGAGGATCTTTGACTAGCGTTTTTGAAGTCGGTCCTTAAAATCACAATCAATATAGAGGATCTTTGACTATTATGAGCCTATTGCTTCTGTTTGAAATGTATTCAGACAAATTGCGGTGGTTAGTTTTGTAAACATGTGGTCACCAGAACAATTCAGTAGAACAGCTCTGTTCTAAAAGAACCGATGAACCTCAGCTCCCTTGTGCCGGCAGCACTCATGCAGCCTTGTACGATGGTGAATCTGCATTGATGCACGCTGACTACTCTTAAATATTTCTATGATGTCGTCCCTTGAGACGATCTATAATCATAATACAAATATGAATAGTTTTGAAGACACACTTTGTAGTAGTACACAATCAGCAACAGCTCACCATCAAATGAGAGCCAGACAGGAAGTGGAGCCCAAATTCTTTGACCACCTGAGGATGGCACACCTCTACGATGAGGTCACATGACCTGCAAGAGAAAATCCTGGTGATTCCGGGTAAGCAGGGAATTTTTGGAACTGGTAAACATGCTGGCTTGAATGTCCAGGGTGAGTGGAGTGTGTGGATGGTAGTTTGATTGTCCAGGGTGAGTGGAGTGTGTGGATGGTAGTTTGATTGTCCAAGGTGAGTGGAGTGTGTGGATGGTAGAAGGGTTCAAATTGCTTGAGAAATGTAAGATATGCAGTCAATTGTATATTTCACATTCATTGTCAATAGAAGAAAATTCCAGGAAAACTGGAATTTTGGGAAAGGGAAAACATGTTTTGTGTTCAATATATGTGAAGAGTAGTGTGTGTGGATGGTTGAAAGGTAGGAATCGGGTTTAAAAAGGGCGCAAAATTGTGATAATTCAGGGCATTGTACAACTATGAATAACGTCTATTCATTTGAATGGGAATTTCCTGGAAATTTGTACATTTTAATTTGAAAATATTGATACTAGCACAATTGTCCTCGCTGATATGAATGGGTTGGTGTTGGACATTTTTGAATCGGTTGAAAAATGTTGACGTAACAGTTTGAATTGAGAATGGGTATTTTGGAATTCCTGGAATTTCGTGAAAAGCGGGAATTTAATTGAAAAGATAACTTTTGCTTTCCCAACTAAGAGGAATGTTTTGAAGGTGGAATGGTCAAAAAAAAACAGTCGACAAATGTGGACTATGAAAGCTTCCTAGGAAAAGGGACATTCTGGGAATTCCTGGAATTTTGTTTTAACTTGGAAAATGGTAGTTTAATTGTCCAAGGTGAGTGGAGTGTGTGGATGGTAGTTTGGTTGTCCAAGGTGAGTGGAGTGTGTGGATGGTAGTTTGGTTGTCCCAAGGTGAGAGGAGTGTGTGGATGGTAGTTTGATTGTCCAAGGTGAGTGGAGTGTGTGGATGGTAGTTTAATGGTCCAAGGTGAGTGGGGTGTGTGGATGGTAGTTTGGTTGTCCAAGGAGTGTGTGGATGGTAGTTTGATTGTCCAAGGTGAGTGGAGTGTGTGGATGGTAGTTTAATGGTCCAAGGTGAGTGGGGAGTGTGGATGGTAGTTTGGTTGTCCAAGGAGTGTGTGGATGGTAGTTTGATTGTCCAAGGTGAGTGGAGTGTGTGGATGGTAGTTTGATTGTCCAAGGTGAGTGGCGTGTGTGGATGGTAGTTTGGTTGTCCAAGGAGTGTGTGGATGATAGTTTGATTGTCCAAGGTGAGTAAAGTGTGTGGATGGTAGTTTGATTGTCCAAGGTGAGTGGAGTGTGTGGATGGCAGTTTGGTTGTCCAAGGTGAGTGGAGTGTGTGGATGGTAGTTTGATTGTCCAAGGTGAGTGGAGTGTGTGGATGGTAGTTTGGTTTTCCAAGGTGAGTGAAGTGTGTGGATGGTAGTTTGATTGTCCAAGGAAAGTGTGGATGGTAGTTTGGTTGTCCAAGATGTGTGGAGTATGTGGATGGTACTTTGATTGTCCAAGGTGAGTAAAGTGTGTGGATGGTAGTTTGATTGTCCAGGGTGAGAGGAGTGTGTGGATGGTAGTTTGATTGTCCAAGGAAAGTGTGGATGGTAATTTGGTTGTCCAAGATGTGTGGAGTATGTGGATGGTAGTTTGATTGTCCAGAGTGAGTGGAGTGTGTGGATGGCAGTTTGATTGTCCAAGGTGAGTGGAGTGTGTGGATGGTAGTTTAATTGTCCAAGGTGAGTGTGTGGATGGTAGTTTGGTTGTCCAAGGAGTGTGGAGTGTGTGGATGGTAGTTTGATTGTCCAAGGTGTGTGGAGTGTGTGGATGGTAGTTTGATTGTCCATGGTGTGTGGAGTGTGTGGATGGTAGTTTGATTGTCCAAGGTGAGTGTGTGGATGGTAGTTTGATTGTCCACAGAGTGTGGAGTGTGTGGATGGTAGTTTGATTGTCCAAGGTGTGTGGAGTGTGTGGATGGTAGTTTGATTGTCCAAGGTGAGTGTGTGGATGGTAGTTTGATTGTCCAAGGAGTGTGGAGTATGTGGATGGTAGTTTGATTGTCCAAAGAGTGTGTGGATGGTAGTTTGATTGTCCAGGGAGTGTGTGGATGGTAGTTTGATTGTCCAGGGAGTGTGTGGATGGTAGTTTGTTTGATTGTCCACGGAGTGTGTGGATGATAGTTTGATTGTCCAAGGTGTGTGGATAGTAGTTTGATTGTCCAAGGTGTATGGAGTGTGTGGATGGTAGTTTGATTGTCCAAGGTGTGTGTGGATGGTAGTTTGATTGTCCAAGGTGTGTGGAGTGTGTGGATGGTAGTTTGATTGTCCACAAAGTGTGTGGATGATAGTTTGATTGTCCAAGGTGTGTGGAGTGTGTGGATGGTAGTTTGATTGTCCAAGGTGTGTGTGGATGGTAGTTTGATTGTCCAAGGTGTGTGGAGTGTGTGGATGGTAGTTTGATTGTCCACGGAGTGTGTGGATGATAGTTTGATTGTCCAAGGTGTGTGGATGGTAGTTTGATTGTCCAAGGTGTATGGAGTGTGTGGATGGTAGTTTGATTGTCCACGGAGTGTGGAGTGTGTGGATGGTAGTTTGATTGTCCAAGGAGTGTGTGGAGTGTGTCGATGGTAGTTTGATTGTCCAAGGTGAGTCTGTGGATGGTAGTTTGATTGTCCACGGAGTGTGTGGATGGTAGTTTGATTGCCCAAGGAGTGTGTGGACGGTAGTTTGATTGTGGATGGTGGAAGGGTTGGAATCGGATGAGAAATGTGGGAGTTTGATCCATTAATTTTCAATGGGTAAAATGTCCCGAAAAACCATGAATTGTGGGTAATCTTGGATATTTGATTTTAATTTGTAGAAGATGAAGATGTCATGATTGCCGGTCGAGTCCAAGGTTTTGACACTGGAACAGTTCTGATGGGATAACAACTGGACTGTGGAGGTCATAATAATAATAATAATAATAATAATAAATAGAATAATAAATATAATTCTAATGTTTGGACATTCACACAATCATAATTATTGTTATTAATATTATTATTCATGAAGTACCAGCCTGGAGCGCACGTCAGGCGACCATTTCTACTTAGACCAGGTCACACTCAAAGGGTCCGGGTGGACTCCCGGTCCCAATAATAGACTACTCCCTTAGCATGTCGAGTATTTGCTGTCAGCGAGGAGGTACCTGTCTGGGAAAGACGACAGGTCCGCAAGTACCAGCTCATCCGGAACCAAACCTCGGAGCTTTGTGGGGTTCCGGTTCCAAACGAAGGCCAGAGTCAAGCCCGCCGAGTCCCCGTCTCGAAGGATCCGTTCCACCAAGTACTGCCCTGCGCGGCACAACCAAAGACACAAGTCACATTTCCAGGATTTCCTAAGACCGGTTGTACGCCGAGGGTCTTCACACCGAGATGTCCGAAGCCGACAACGCCGATGCGGCGAGAAGACGGCGGCGTTGCCATTTTGTCGCGATGTCGGGGGCGTTGTGATGATCACACCAGGAACGCAGACTGGGACTGAGGGAGAGAACAGTACAAAGTTTGACCCGTTAATCATTCACACACACACACACACACACACACACACACACACACACACACACACACACACACACACACACACACACACACACACACGTTCTTGTATTTCTTATCTTCTTGAGACCTCCAAAAAATGCCTCCCTCTTTAGGACCAGCCTTTCTAAATATATAAAGAAGTGTATTTACAACATTAATAATACATACATACTATGCACATATAAAAAAGCTTGTTGTGAAAAATGAGTTGGAATTTCACAAGAAAAAGGTCACAATTTCACAAGAAAAATTTAGAATTTTGGCAGTTTTATAATAAAAGTCGTCATTTTACTCAACAGTAAAATGACGACTTTTATGAGTTGGAATTTCACAAGAAAAAGGTCACAATTTCACAAGAAAAATTTAGAATTTTGGCAGTTTTACAATAAAAGTCGTCATTTTACTCAACAGTAATCAATATACTAAAAAAATTTCACTATTTTACAAGAACAACAAAAAAATTGGCAATATTGTAATAAAAGTCAGAATTTCATATAACAAATGTCACCATTTTGCATTAAAAGTAATAATTTTACATTAAAAGGTAATAATTTTACGAGAAAATATTGCAATATTACAGAAACAGAAAGAATATGAGAAATTGTTCTCAATTTTATAAGAAAACATTGTGAGAAAAAGACTGCTTTTAGTTCATTTATTTTTTTGAATGTTTTGTTTGTAATTGGTTTTTAATCTTCATGATTTACTTCAAGTTATTACAGTATGTCTCTATATACATATTTGTTTTATTAATTTTGGCCAAAGGGGGTGCATTTCAATTTATTACACACACTTGTTATTTCATATGTTGACCAGAGGGGGAGCACTTTTAAAAGCGACACAAACCTTTTTGGGACCACCCTCATGTTGATAGATGTCACCTCCAGGGGTGCAAATGAGATCTCTATTTTCTGTTTTTTGTAATGTGCTTAAGGCCGATGACAAAGGAGTCAGGGACCGCAGGTGACAAAGGAGTCAGGGACCACAGATGGCCCCTGTGCCGCACTTTGGGCAACCCAGCTGTAGAAGCTAACTGTTAATGGCCACTATAGTCTTAGTAGCGTAGTGTATTTCTTCATCCTATGGTCACATATGACTTGTCTTACGTCAGCTCCAGAAGTCGAAACTACTTAATTAAAAACTTTAGTTTTTTATTTAATTATTTTAATATTCTGAAAAATATTTCATTATTTCAGAATGTGATCATCTATTTTTAGATGGAATTATTTCATGTTACAAATAATTATTTCTAGATTTTGAATAGAAATAAATCCAAAAATGTCAATAATTAACTACGATTGACTACATAAATGTGTTATAAATGTGTAATTAATTCAAGGTAAAATCCTGTTAATTTTTTAAATATTAAATTGATGCACTTTATATCAAAATATGTAATAAATAATTAAACAATTTCAAAATGTAATGTATTTCAAGATTTAATTTAATTATTTTATGATTTACAAGAGAAATAAATACATCTAAAAATAATGACTGAGTGTAAATGTGTCATTAATTATGATTAAATAAATAAATGTGTTAAGTATGTCATTAATTAATTCAATGTTATATTCTATATATTTAAGTAATTGAAACATTTTATGGTACATTGTTTTATTATTTAATAAATAATTCAATAATATCACAATTTAATGACCCAATTTCAAGAATTAATAACTTCATGTTTTAATTATTTGTTTCATGATTTAGAATATTAAAAAAATGAATAAGTCTATAAAATATGACAGATTTTAAATGTGTCATTAAATATGATGAAATACATGAATGTGTTATTAAACGTATCATTGATTAATTTAATGTAAAATTATATATATTTATTTAAATATTTGATTATTTTTAAAAAACATTTTATTTTTACTAAATCATTTGATTATTTCACAAATGAATGATCTATTTCAAGATTTTAATATTTAATTTTTAAATAAATATATGATTTAGGATAGGAATACAATTATATAAACAATGACTATAAACAATGACTAAGTCTAAGTGTAATTAATTAATTACAATTTAAATACATACATGTGTTATTAAATGTGTCATTAATTAATTGAATAAACAATTATATATATATTTATTTATCTATTCAATTAAATATTTGCTTAAATTATTTTAATATTTAATTATTTCACAACTTAATGATCTATTTCAAAATGTTATTATTCAATGTTTTTGTTAAATATTTTATATTAAATAAATACATCAGAAATACTGTCCGAATTATTAATTAATTACGATTAACTACTGGAATATGTTATTAAATATGTTATTAAATACAACGCTACAATTTAAATACATAAATGTGTTATTAAATGTGTCATTAATTAATTTAATAACAATTATATATATATATATATTTATTTATCTATTCAATTAAATATTTGCTTAAATTATTTTAATATTTACTTATTTCACAACTTAATGATCTATTTCAAAATGTTATTATTCAATGTTTTAGTTAAATATTTTATATTAAATAAATACATCAGAAATACTGGCCAAATTATTAATTAATTACGATTAAATACTGGAATATGTTATTAAATGTCATTCATTTAATGTAAAATGTTATATATTTAACTATTAATTGATTATTTTAGTTTATGTCACAATTAAATTTTATATTTTAAGATTTAATATATAATTTCATGACCGTAATTGTTTCAGTATTTAATTAATTGTTGAATGATTTTTTTCATGAACTTGTTTGGTATGGAAGGTCAAATGGGACAAAGTTAAATCAATCAATCACTTTTGAAAATAATTACTTCAATGTGTCATTAATTATTCATAATTGAAATTAAATACATGTGTTAATAAATGTTAAAATGTAGTGAGCTGTTTAATAATTTAAATAATCAGTTATTAATTTAATTAATCATTGATTTCAATATTTCACAATCTAATTAACGATTTCATGATTGAGTTCTTTAATTATTTCAAACGTGTCAGCACTTTGACGGATGAAATAAAGTAATAAAGTTCTGCCAGGTGATTTCATGTAATAAACTATTACACTTTTAATTCAATTGTGACATAATTGATTGAAATAATCCAGTTGTTAAATATGCAGCTTTACATTAATTTATAACACATTTATGTATTTAATTCCAAATTAATTAATAATTAACGAATTTGGGTAATTATTATTTCTGTCAAATGTGAAAAGCAGTGTCAAACACGAGAGGCAACAGGAAGTTGTTACTGACATCTAGTGGCGGACTTAAGAAGAGCCATGATGACAAAAGTTGTTACTGGCATCTAGTGGCGGACTTAAGAAGAGCCATGAAGACAAAAGTTGTTACTGACATCTAGTGGAGGACTTAAGAAGAGCCATGATGACAAAAGTTGTTACTGACATCTAGTGGAGGACTTAAGAAGAGCCATGATGACAAAAGTTGTTACTGACATCTAGTGGAGGACTTAAGAAGAGCCATGATGACAAAAGTTGTTACTGACATCTAGTGGAGGACTTAAGAAGAGCCATGATGACAAAAGTTGTTACTGACATCTAGTGGAGGACTTAAGAAGAGCCATGGTGACAAAAGTTGTTACTGACATCTAGTGGAGGACTTAAGAAGAGCCATGATGACAAAAGTTGTTACTGACATCTAGTGGAGGACTTAAGAAGAGCCATGATGACAAAAGTTCTTACTGACATCTAGTGGAGGACTTAAGAAGAGCCATGAAGACAAAAGTTGTTACTGACATCTAGTGGAGGACTTAAGAAGAGCCATGATGACAAAAGTTGTTACTGACATCTAGTGGCGGACTTAAGAAGAGCCATGATGACAAAAGTTGTTACTGACATCTAGTGGAGGACTTAAGAAAAGCCATGATGACAAAAGTTGTTACTGACATCTAGTGGAGGACTTAAGAAGAGCCATGATGACAAAAGTTGTTACTGACATCTAGTGGAGGACTTAAGAAGAGCCATGAAGACAAAAGTTGTTACTGACATCTAGTGGAGGACTTAAGAAGAGCCATGAAGACAAAAGTTGTTACTGACATCTAGTGGAGGACTTAAGAAGAGCCATGATGACAAAAGTTGTTACTGACATCTAGTGGAGGACTTAAGAAGAGCCATGATGACAAAAGTTGTTACTGACATCTAGTGGAGTACTTAAGAAGAGCCATGAAGACAAAAGTTGTTACTGACATCTAGTGGAGGACTTAAGAAGAGCCATGATGACAAAAGTTGTTACTGACATCTAGTGGAGGACTTAAGAAGAGCCATGAAGACAAAAGTTGTTACTGACATCTAGTGGCGGACTTAAGAAGAGCCATGAAGACAAAAGTTGTTACTGACATCTAGTGGAGGACTTAAGAAGAGCCATGATGACAAAAGTTGTTACTGACATCTAGTGGAGGACTTAAGAAGAGCCATGATGACAAAAGTTGTTACTGACATCTAGTGGAGGACTTAAGAAGAGCCATGATGACAAAAGTTGTTACTGACATCTAGTGGCGGACTTAAGAAGAGCCATGAAGACAAAAGTTGTTACTGACATCTAGTGGCGGACTTAAGAAGAGCCATGATGACAAAAGTTGTTACTGACATCTAGTGGAGGACTTAAGAAGAGCCATGATGACAAAAGTTGTTACTGACATCTAGTGGCGGACTTAAGAAGAGCCATGATGACAAAAGTTGTTACTGACATCTAGTGGAGGACTTAAGAAGAGCCATGAAGACAAAAGTTGTTACTGACATCTAGTGGCGGACTTAAGAAGAGCCATGATGACAAAAGTTGTTACTGACATCTAGTGGAGGACTTAAGAAGAGCCATGATGACAAAAGTTGTTACTGACATCTAGTGGAGGACTTAAGAAGAGCCATGATGACAAAAGTTGTTACTGACATCTAGTGGAGGACTTAAGAAGAGCCATGATGACAAAAGTTGTTACTGACATCTAGTGGCGGACTTAAGAAGAGCCATGATGACAAAAGTTGTTACTGACATCTAGTGGAGGACTTAAGAAGAGCCATGATGACAAAAGTTGTTACTGACATCTAGTGGAGGACTTAAGAAGAGCCATGAAGACAAAAGTTGTTACTGACATCTAGTGGAGGACTTAAGAAGAGCCATGATGACAAAAGTTGTTACTGACATCTAGTGGAGTACTTAAGAAGAGCCATGAAGACAAAAGTTGTTACTGACATCTAGTGGAGGACTTAAGAAGAGCCATGAAGACAAAAGTTGTTACTGACATCTAGTGGAGGACTTAAGAAGAGCCATGATGACAAAAGTTGTTACTGACATCTAGTGGAGGACTTAAGAAGAGCCATGATGACAAAATATGTAAAGATGGGAAGTGCTTTGGTAAAAAAAGATGTGAAAGAGCCATGTGTTCTCTGGTTGTCCTCAACTTTGGTGACATCACAACAAAACCTTTGGTGATGATGTCACACCATGACCACACTTCCATCTTGTAACTTTGGTGATGATGTCACACTATGACCACACTTCCAACTCCCCTCCGTGTTTGACTTATGAGACATTTTTTTGAACAGCAAATCGAAGCTGAAGAGCAAACGGTGTAGGACTATTTGATAGGACTATTTGATATGACTTTGATACAACTATCTGATAAGACTATTTGATACGACTATCTGATAGGACTTCTTGATGCGATTATCTGATAGGACTTTGATTTGACTATCTGACACGACTATCTGATACAACTATCTGATACGACTATTTGATGCAAATATTTGATAAGACTTTTTGATGCAACTATTTGATATGACTATCTGATAGGACTATTTGATAAGGACCATTTGATAAGGACTATTTGATATAACTATATGATACGACTTTGATACGACTATCTGATACAACTTTGATAGGATTATTTGATTCGACTATCTGATACGACTTTGATAGGATGATTTGATAGGACTTTGTGGATCGGTGGAGGGAATACTTCGAAGACCTCCTCAATCCCACCAACACGTCTTCCTATGAGGAAGCAGTGCCTGGGGAGTCTGTGGTGGGCTCTCCTATTTCTGGGGCTGAGGTTGCTGAGGTAGTTAAAAAGCTCCTCGGTGGCAAGGCCCCGGGGGTAGATGAGATCCGCCCGGAGTTCCTTAAGGCTCTGGATGCTGTGGGGCTGTCTTGGTTGACAAGACTCTGCAGCATCGCGTGGACATCGGGGGCGGTACCACTGGATTGGCAGACCGGGGTGGTGGTTCCTCTCTTTAAGAAGGGGAACCGGAGGGTGTGTTCTAACTATCGTGGGATCACACTCCTCAGCCTTCCCGGTAAGGTCTATTCAGGTGTACTGGAGAGGAGGCTACGCCGGATAGTCGAACCTCGGATTCAGGAGGAACAGTGTGGTTTTCGTCCTGGTCGTGGAACTGTGGACCAGCTCTATACTCTCGGCAGGGTCCTTGAGGGTGCATGGGAGTTTGCCCAACCAGTCTACATGTGTTTTGTGGACTTGGAGAAGGCATTCGACCGTGTCCCTCGGGAAGTCCTGTGGGGAGTGCTCAGAGAGTACGGGGTATCGGACTGTCTGATTGTGGCAGTCCGCTCCCTGTATGATCAGTGCCAGAGCTTGGTCAGCATTGCCGGCAGTAAGTCGGACACGTTTCCAGTGAGGGTTGGACTCCGCCAGGGCTGCCCTTTGTCACTGATTCTGTTCATAACTTTTATGGACAGAATTTCTAGGCGCAGTCATGGCGTTGAGGGGATCTGGTTTGGTGGCTGCAGGATTAGGTCTCTGCTTTTTGCAGATGATGTGGTCCTGATGGCTTCATCTGGCTAGGATCTTCAGCTCTCACTGGATCGGTTCGCAGCTGAGTGTGAAGCGACTGGGATGAGAATCAGCACCTCCAAGTCCGAGTCCATGGTTCTCGCCCGGAAAAGGGTGGAGTGCCATCTCCGGGTTGGGGAGGAGATCTTGCCCCAAGTGGAGGAGTTCAAGTACCTCGGAGTCTTGTTCACGAGTGAGGGAAGAGTGGATCGTGAGATCGACAGGCGGATCGGTGCGGCGTCTTCAGTAATGCGGACGCTGTATCGATCCGTTGTGGTGAAGAAGGAGCTGAGCCGGAAGGCAAAGCTCTCAATTTACCGGTCGATCTACGTTCCCATCCTCACCTATGGTCATGAGCTTTGGGTTATGACCGAAAGGACAAGATCACGGGTACAAGCGGCCGAAATGAGTTTCCTCCGCCGGGTGGCGGGGCTCTCCCTTAGAGATAGGGTGAGAAGCTCTGCCATCCGGGAGGAGCTCAAAGTAAAGCCGCTGCTCCTCCACATGGAGAGGAGCCAGATGAGGTGGTTCGGGCATCTGGTCAGGATGCCACCCGAACGCCTCCCTAGGGAGGTGTTTAGGGCACGTCCGACCGGTAGGAGGCCGCGGGGAAGACCCAGGACACGTTGGGAAGACTATGTTTCCCGGCTGGCCTGGGAACGCCTCGGGGTCCCACAGGAAGAGCTGGACGAAGTGGCTGGGGAGAGGGAAGTCTGGGCTTCCCTGCTTAGGCTGCTGCCCCCGCGACCCGACCTCGGATAAGCGGAAGAAGATGGATGGATGGATGGATTTGATAGGACTATACTTTGATAGGACTATTTAATACGACTATCTGATACGACTTTGATAGTCGTATTAAATTAATGATGCGACTATTTGATAGGACTATTTGATGCGACTATTTGATAGGACTATCTGATAGGACTATCTGATAATGACTATTTGATACAACTATCTGATACGACTTTGATAGGACTATTTAATACGACTATCTGATACGACTTTGAGAGTCGTATTAAATTAATGATGCGACTATTTGATAGGACTATTTGATGCGACTATTTGACAGGACTTTTGATACGAGTATCCGATAGGACTTTTTGATGCAACTATTTGATCCAACTATCTGATCAGACTATCTGATACGACTTTGATACAACTATTTGATAGGACTATCTGATACGACTTTGATAGGACGGTTTGATAGGACTATCTGATACTATCTGATGTGACTTTTCGATAGGACTATTAGATAGGACTATTTAATACAACTATTTAATACGACTATGTGATGCGACTATTTGATACAACTAATTGATACAAGTATTTGATACAACTAATTCATATGACTATTTGACACAAGTATTTGATCCGACAATTTGATACAAGTATTTGATACAACTAATTGATACGACTAATTGATACGACTATTCGATACGACTATTTGATACAAGTATTTGATACAAGTATTTGATATACGTATTTGATACAACTAATTGATACAACTAATTGATACAACTAATTGATACGACTATTTGATACAAGTATTTGATCCGACTATTTGATACAAGTATTTCATACAACTAATTAATACGACTATTTGATACAACTAATTGATACGACTATTTAATACAAGTATTTGATCCGACTATTTGATACAAATATTTGATACAGCTTTTTGATACAAGTATTTCATACAACTAATTAATACGACTATTTGATACAAGTATTTAATACAAGTATTTGATACAAGTATTTGATACAAATATTTGATACGACTATTTGATACAACTAATTGATACAAGTATTTGATACAACTAATTGATATGACTATTTGATACAAGTATTTAATCCGACAATTTGATACAAGTATTTGATACAACTAATTGATACGACTATTCGATACGACTATTTGATACAAGTATTTGATACGACTATTTGATACAAGTATTTGATACAACTAATTGATACAACTATTTGATACAACTAATTGATACGACTATTTGATAAAAGTATTTGATCCGACTATTTGATACAAGTATTTCATACAACTAATTAATACGACTATTTGATACAACTAATTGATATGACTATTTGATACAAGTATTTAATACAAGTATTTGATACAAGTATTTGATACAAGTATTTGATACGACTATTTGATACAAGTATTTCATACAACTAATTAATACGACTATTTGATACAACTAATTGATACGACTATTTGATACAAGTATTTGATCCGACTATTTGATACAAGTATTTCATACAACTAATTAATAAGACTATTTGATACAACTAATTAATACGACTATTTGATACAACTAACTGATACGACTATTTGATTCAAGTATTTAATACAAGTATTTGATACAAGTATTTGAAACAAGTATTTGATACGACTATTTGATACAACTAATTGATACGACTATCTGATCCGAGTATTTGATACAAGTATTTGATACGACTATTTGATACGACTATTTGATACAAATATTTGATAAAAGTATTTCATACAAGTATTTGATACGACTATTTGATACAAATATTTGATCCGACTATTTGATACAACTAATTGATACGACTATCTGATACAAGTATTTGATACAAGTATTTGATACAACTAATTGATACGACTATCTGATACAAGTATTTGATACAAGTGTTTGATACAAGTATTTGATACGACTATTTGATACGACTATTTGATACAACTTTTTGATACAAGTATTTAATACAAGTATTTGATACAAGTCTTTGATGCAAGTATTTGATACAACTATTTGAAACAACTAATTGATACGACTATCTGATACATGTATTTGATACAAGTGTTTGATACAAGTATTTGATACGACTATTTGATACAAATATTTGATCCGACTATTTGATACAACTAATTGATACGACTATCTGATACAAGTATTTGATACAAGTATTTGATACAACTAATTGATACGACTATCTGATACAAGTATCTGATACAAGTGTTTGATACAAGTATTTGATACGACTATTTGATACGACTATTTGATACAACTTTTTGATACAAGTATTCAATACAAGTATTTGATACAAGTCTTTGATGCAAGTATTTGATACAACTATTTGATACAACTAATTGATACGACTATCTGATACATGTATTTGATACAAGTGTTTGATACAAGTATTTGATACGACTATTTGATACAAATATTTGATCCGACTATTTGATACAACTAATTGATACGACTATCTGATACAAGTATTTGATACAAGTATTTGATAGAAGTATTTGATAAGCTACTGGTATGATATTTGCACAAACGTTCCTGAGTGTTTATGAGTTCCTTCAACTTTACCCCACAAGTTGCTGTCCCCGGCGTGGTCCCTCCAGAGAGGTGAAAGGTCGTCTCCTCGTCCCCGATAAGTCTTGGCAGGAGCGGGCTTGGTGATCAGAGTGCAATCAGACAAGGAGGCTCGGTCTAAAGTTCAGCTTTGGCTCTGACGAGGACATTTGTTCCAGGTCAGTGAGGACGACGCTGTAGGAAGATGGACATCCTTGAGACGGACGCTTACTACAGGCGTCAGAGGAGGAACATGGTGAGGTCTTGTTCACACCAAGAAGTCCTAACCCTCTCTTTTAGTCCTGTGCTGTGCTCCTCTCCTTCTCCCCGTTCCTGTTGGCCTCTGCCGCCTTCTTCTACCTGTCCACCCCCCGCTCGCCGCCGCCCTCCGTCCTGCTGGCGTGTGTCAAGTCAGCGCCGGCGCTCCTGCTGGCCGCCGCCGTGCTGAGTTGGAACGGCGGTGCAAGTGTGGCGGCAGGACTGGTCTTGTCGGCCGGGGGAGACTTTTGCCTGGTGTGGCCCCAGTTCTTCCTCCACGGTAGGAGACATTCTTCCACCTATACGCATTGGACATTCCAAAAAAGCAATGTTTGTCATGGATTAGCAGGGAACAACCCCAAAAGTTGCATTCAATTGCACAGTAGGGAGGGGATTTACCTGACACATGAAACGTGACACATTTGGCAGTAGAGTGTAGAATATCTTAAAAGTGTGTTTTGAGGCAATTCCAACTTTGACCGTAGTTGCTATGTAGAGTGGCGCTTTCCATCATTTTCAAAACCATGAATCACCCTCTTCCTCTCACGCGAGATCCACCCAGGACTGGGTTTGTATGAATGCCCTCCCTGCGTGAGCACGCAATTTTGTTTGAAAGGTCAAAGATCAAGCCAAAGATTTAATTATTTCATGTTTTAAGGAATTATTTCATGAATATAAATAAATACATAATGTTTTGACTGTAAATGTGTCATTAATTACAATTAATTACATGAATGTGTTATTAGATTAATGTAAAATTCTACATATATGAATTTAACTATTCAATTATTTTTCATTGATTTATTTTACGATTAAATATTTTAATTATTTTAAAATGTAATAATGTATTTCGAGGTTTAATTATTTCATGATTTAGAATATAAATAAATAAATGACTGAGTGTAAATGTGTAATTAATTAATCACAATTAAATACATGAGTGTCCTTAATTAAGTTTATATTACATTCTGTATATTTATTAAACTATTTAACTGATTATTGTTAATTTTATTTTTATTCTTAAAAAAATCATTCAATTATTTCATGTTTTAATGAATTATTTCATGATTTATAATAGAAATAAATACATAAATGATTTGAGTGTAAATGTGTCATTCATTAAAATTAATTACATGAATGTGTTAGTAGATATGCCATTAATGTAAAATTCTACATATATTTAACTTTTCAATTATTTATTACATTATATTATTTTTCATTGATTTATTTTAATGTTGAATAAATCATTTAATTATTTTTATTTCAAGGTTTAATTATTTAATGTTTTAAATAATGATTTAGGATAGATTAATGTAAAATTCTACATATATGAATTTAACTATTCAATTGATTATTTTTCATTGATTTATTTTACGATTAAATATTTTAATTATTTTAAAATGTAATAATGTATTTCGAGGTTTAATTATTTCATGATTTAGAATATAAATAAATAAATGACTGAGTGTAAATGTGTAATTAATGAATCACAATTAAATACATGAGTGTCTTATTAAATGTGTCCTTAATTAAGTTTATATTACATTCTGTATATTTATTAAACTATTTAACTGATTATTGTTAATTTTATTCTTAAAAAAATAATTTAATTATTTCATGTTTTAATGAATTATTTCATGATTTATAATAGAAATAAATACATAAATGATTTGAGTGTAAATGTGTCATTCATTAAAATTAATTACATGAATGTGTTAGTAGATATGCCATTAATGTAAAATTCTAAATATATTTAACTTTTCAATTATTTATTACATTATATTATTTTTCATTGATTTATTTTAATGTTGAATAAATCATTTAATTATTTTGATTTCAAGGTTTAATTATTTAATGTTTTAAATAATGATTTAGGATAGATTAATGTAAAATTCTACATATATGAATTTAACTATTCAATTGATTATTTTTCATTGATTTATTTTACGATTAGATAAATAATTTAATTATTTTAAAATGTAATAATGTATTTCGAGGTTTAATTATTTCATGATTTAGAATACAAATAAATAAATGACTGCGTGTAAATGTGCAATTAATGAATCACAATTAAATACATGAATGTGTTATTAAATGTGTCCTTAATTAAGTTTATATATCATTCTGTATATTTATTAAACTATTTAACTGATTATTGTTAATTTTATTCTTAGAAAAATCATTCAATTATTTCATGTTTTAATGAATTATTTCATGATTTATAATAGAAATAAATACATAAATGATTTGAGTGTAAATGTGTCATTCATTAAAATTAATTACATGAATGTGTTAGTAGATATGCCATTAATGTAAAATTATACATATATTTAACTTTTCAATTATTTATTACATTATATTATTTTTCATTGATTTATTTTAATGTTGAATAAATAATTTAATTATTTTTATTTCAAGGTTTAATTATTTAATGTTTTAAATAATGATTTAGGATAGATTAATGTAAAATTCTACATATATGAATTTAACTATTCAATTGATTATTTTCCATTGATTTATTTTACGATTAGATAAATAATTTAATTATTTTAAAATGTAATAATGTATTTCGAGGTTTAATTATTTAATGATTTAGAATATAAATAAATAAATGACTGAGTGTAAATGTGTAATTAATTAATCACAATTAAATACATGAGTGTCTTATTAAATGTGTCCTTAATTAAGTTTATATTACATTCTGTAAATTTATTAAACTATTTAACTGATTATTGTTAATTTTATTCTTAAAAAATAATTTAATTATTTCATGTTTTAATGAATTATTTCATGATTTATAATATAAATAAATACATAAATGATTTGAGTGTAAATGTGTCATTCATTACAATTAATTACATGAATGTGTTATTAGATTAATGTAAAATTCTACATATATGAATTTAACTATTCAATTATTTTTCATTGATTTATTTTACGATTAAATATTTTAATTATTTTAAAATGTAATAATGTATTTCGAGGTTTAATTATTTCATGATTTAGAATAGAAATAAATAAATGACTGAGTGTAAATGTGTAATTAATGAATCACAATTAAATACATGAGTGTCTTATTAAATGTGTCCTTAATTAAGTTAATATAACATTCTGTATATTTAAACTATTTAACTGATTATTGTTAATTTTATTCTTATTCTTAAAAAAAATCATTTAATTATTTCATGTTTTAATGAATTATTTCATGATTTATAATAGAAATAAATACATAAATGATTTGAGTGTAAATGTGTCATTCATTAAAATTAATTACATGAATGTGTTAGTAGATATGCCATTAATGTAAAATTCTACATATATATTCAACTATTCAATTAATTATTTTTCATTGATTTATTTTAATGTTGAATAAATAATTTAATTATTTTTAATTCAAGGTTTAATTATTTAATGTTTTAAATAATGATTTAGGATGGACAAAAATAAATCTATAAAATATGACTGAATGTATTTGTGTCAATAATGAATTACTATTAAATACATAAATGTGTTATTAAATGTGTCAATAATTAATTTAGTGTAAAATTCTACATGTATTTATTCAAATATTCAATTGATCAATTTTTATTGAATTACTTTAATATTAAATAAATACTTTCATTATTTCAAAATTGGATGCTTTATTTCAAGCGTTAATATTTTATGTTTTAAATAATTATCTTAAGATTTAGGATGGAAATAAATAAATACTGCTATAAATAATGACTGAATAATGTGTCAATATTTAAATACAATTAAATACATGAATTTGTTATTAAATGTGTCATTAATTTAATGTAAAATTCTATATATTTAACTGTTTGTATTTATTTCACAATTTAAATATCTATTTCAACATGTAATTTGTTATTTTAATTATTTCAGAGTTATGTACATCTTTAAGGATTTTTCCATGAACTTGTGTGGTGTGGAATGTCAAATGGGACAAAGTTGAATAAATCGATCAATCTTAAGATACTTACTTGACAATAATTTAATTTGGCACACGTCATGAGAGTCCAACTGGTGTCCTCACTGGCAAATTGTTAAAATCCAATTCAAATTCTTGGGGATCTAAAAGGACAATATCAATCACGTTGTAATACACTTTTCCACCACTTGGCAGTAATGACAATATCAATCACGTTGTAATACACTTTTCCACCACTTGTGGCAGTAATGACAATATCAAACAGAAGAAGCCTGGAGCTAAAGTCATAGAGAAGTTACTTAAGCGCAAAAAAATATGACTAAAGTGGTGAAGCTGTATTTTAATGTGCACTTGAATTTATTTAAGAAACATTTATTTTGTTTATTTTAGCACAACATAATTGTATATAAATTGATTTCTTGTCAGTTATTTACGAGTCCCTTCTTATGCAGTATATTTGGTTCGTACTTATTTTTATAATCAGCCTGACCTAAGTCTAACGTTTATATGCTGAATAAATATTTGTGATGAACACATGCTTTCATCTCATATGACGAGGTTGTGAACTGTAAGTAGGTTAGATATAAATATTGAAAACCATTAAAATCGAGCGTAAGAATTATGCAAGCGGTTAATAACTTGTGTTGATATTTTTTATTAATAATTAATATATATTACGAGTATTTACATATATATACATACATGCATACATACATGTATGTATGTATAATTATATATATATATATATATATATATATATATATATATATATATATATATACACACACACACACACACACACACACACACACACACACACACACACACACACACACACACACACACACACACACACACACACACACACACACACACACAGGTAAAAGCCAGTAAATTAGAATATTTTGAAAAACTTGATTTATTTCAGTAATTGCATTCAAAAGGTGTAACTTGTACATTATATTTATTCATTGCACACAGACTGATGCATTCAAATGTTTATTTCATTTAATTTTGATGATTTGAAGTGGCAACAAATGAAAATCCAAAATTCCGTGTGTCACAAAATTAGAATATTACTTAAGGCTAATACAAAAAAGGGATTTTTAGAAATGTTGGCCAACTGAAAAGTATGAAAATGAAAAATATGAGCATGTACAATACTCAATACTTGGTTGGAGCTCCTTTTGCCTCAATTACTGCGTTAATGCGGCGTGGCATGGAGTCGATGAGTTTCTGGCACTGCTCAGGTGTTATGAGAGCCCAGGTTGCTCTGATAGTGGCCTTCAACTCTTCTGCGTTTTTGGGTCTGGCATTCTGCATCTTCCTTTTCACAATACCCCACAGATTTTCTATGGGGCTAAGGTCAGGGGAGTTGGCGGGCCAATTTAGAACAGAAATACCATGGTCCGTAAACCAGGCACGGGTAGATTTTGCGCTGTGTGCAGGCGCCAAGTCCTGTTGGAACTTGAAATCTCCATCTCCATAGAGCAGGTCAGCAGCAGGAAGCATGAAGTGCTCTAAAACTTGCTGGTTGACGGCTGCGTTGACCCTGGATCTCAGGAAACAGTGTGGACCGACACCAGCAGATGACATGGCACCCCAAACCATCACTGATGCTGGAAACTTTACACTAGACTTCAGGCAACGTGGATCCTGTGCCTCTCCTGTCTTCCTCCAGACTCTGGGACCTCGATTTCCAAAGGAAATGCAAAATTTGCATGGTTGGGTGATGGTTTGGGGTGCCATGTCATCTGCTGGTGTCGGTCCACTCTGTTTCCTGAGATCCAGGGTCAACGCAGCCGTCTACCAGCAAGTTTTAGAGCACTTCATGCTTCCTGCTGCTGACCTGCTCTATGGAGATGGAGATTTCAAGTTCCAACAGGACTTGGCGCCTGCAAGTCTTTAAAATATTTTCATGGATTTTCAAATTCTATTTGAGTTTTGTCTCTTTTCAAATTAAAAATGTCGAGCAAAGCGAGACCAGCTTGCTAATAAATAAATGACATTTAAAAAATAGAGGCAGCTCACTGGTAAGTGCTGCTCTTTGAGCTATTTTTAGAACAGGCCAGCGGGCGACTGATCTGGTCCTTACGGGTTACCTGGTGACCCCTGCCCTAGTATATACAATAATATAAACCAAGTCATTGTATTTCATTTAGGATTATTTCATATCTTCATTTAAATAAAAATATATTTGTATCTTTTTTAGATACAGTCAATAAATAATGTGAACATGTATCATAACATGGACATCTAAGAGAACGTGTTGTGGATGATTGTGGACTGGGAATTTTTTTTATTTTATTTTTTTACACATTTTTATAAAAAAAAAAATAAAAAAAAGTTTTTCCGACGTATTACATTTTAGACGATTTCTCTTCTTAGTTATTATTTCTCCGGCTGTAGAAAAGAGCCGCTCACAGGGCACAGAGGAGGCGTCAGTGCGACACAGTTGGCGTATCGGTCACGTGACCAAAACAGCTCATGATCGGTCACGTGACTTTCTAAAAGCGGTACAGGGTTTTGCTCTATGAGCTCGACGCATGCGCCGATGCATCGGTGTTGCCGGACCCATCACTAATATCGACCCTAGCTTCCCTGGCCTGCTGACATCAACTCCAAAACTGGACAGATCAGCTTTCAGGAAAAGAGCGCGGATGAGGGTATGTCTACAGAATATATTAATTGATGAAAATTGGGCTGTCTGCACTCTCAAAGTGCATGTTGTTGCCAAATGTATTTCATATGCTGTAAACCTAGTTCATAGTTGTTAGTTTCCTTTAATGCCAAACAAACACATACCAATCGTTGGTTAGAAGGCGATCGCCGAATTGGTCCTCGCTTTCTCCCGTGTCGCTGGCTGCCGTGTCGTTTTCGCTTGCATACGGTTCAAACCGATATGGCTCAATAGCTTCAGTTTCTTCTTCAATTTGGTTTTCGCTGCCTGCCTCCACACTACAACCATCCGTTTCAATACATGCGTAATCTGTTGAATCGCTTAAGCCGCTGAAATCCGAGTCTGAATCCGAGCTAATGTCGCTATAGCTTGCTGTTCTATGCGCCATGTTTGTTTGTGTTGGCATCACTATGTGACGTCACAGGAAAATGGACGGGTGTATATAACGATGGTTAAAATCAGGCACTTTGAAGCTTTTTTTAGGGGTATTGCGAGATGGGTAAAATTTTGAAAAAAACTTCGAAAAATAAAATAAGCCACTGGGAACTGATTTTTAATGGTTTCAACCCTTCTGAAATTGTGATAATGTTCCCCTTTAACATGAAAGGAAACAACACACCGATCGTTCCTCGTCTGCCACCGTGGTTACGGGGAAACCAAGTACGCGTCATCATATTTTGGTAGGGCAATAAAAACATCTTCCCCGAGGTCACAGGTGCCCCTTACTATTTGAGAAGGATAACCAGACGCATCCATATAAAATGATGTGGCGAGCCAGTTAAAATTACATGTTGGGTCACATTAAACAAAGTGGCTGACTACATTAAATGACATGATTTTATAAAACGTTAACCAGAGAGAGCCACATAAACTGATGTGGCGGGCCAATTTAAACGACGTGGCCCCTTAATCTGTTAACTACCATCTACCTGTCTCCCATTGAAAATGTGTGGCACAATATGAACACCTAAAATACCACAAAGGAGACCTGATAAGCATATTTTCTGCAGTAATGTGTTCCAGGCTCAAACCCATTCACTGACATTTTAACAAGATACAGTGCATGAACTTATAATTTAATGGCAGCAACACATTACCTACTCAGTGGCCTAGTGGTTAGAGTGTCCGCCCTGAGATCGGTAGGTTGTGAGTTCAAACCCCGGCCGAGTCATACCAAAGACTATAAAAATGGGACCCATTACCTCCCTGCTTGGCATTCAGCATCAAGGGTTGGAATTGGGGGTTGAATCACCAAAATGATTCCCGGGCGCGGCCACTGCTGCTGCCCACTGCTCCCCTCACCTCCCAGGGGGTGATCAAGGGTGATGGGTCAAATGCAGAGAATAATTTCGCTACACCTAGTGTGTGTGTGACAATCATTGGTACTTTAACTTTAACTTTAACATTGCAAAAAGGTTGTCACAGGGGCGTTTTTACCAGTGTGTTACATGGCCTTTCCTTTTAACTACACTCAGTAAATGTTTGGGAACTGAGGAGACACATTTTTGAAGTGGAATTCTTTCCCATTCTTGCTTGATGTACAGCTTAAGTTGTTCAACAGTCCGGAGACTGTCAAAGGAGACTGTTGAACAACCATTTTGCAATGTGTTGCTGCCATTAAATTCTAAGTTCATGCACAGTATCTTGTTAAAATGTCAGTGAATGGGTTTGAATGGGTGGATGAGATCCGCCCGGAGTTCCTTAAGGCTCTGGATGTTGTGGGGCTGTCTTGGTTGACAAGACTCTGCAACATCGCGTGGACATCGGGGGCGGTACCTCTGGATTGGCAGACCGGGGTGGTGGTTCCTCTCTTTAAGAAGGGGAACCGGAGGGTGTGTTGTAACTATCGTGGGATCACACTCCTCAGCCTTCCCGGTAAGGTCTATTCAGGTGTACTGGAGAGGAGGCTACGCCGGATAGTCGAACCTCGGATTCAGGAGGAACAGTGTGGTTTTCGTCCTGGTCGTGGAACTGTGGACCAGCTCTATACTCTCGGCAGGGTCCTTGAGGGTGCATGGGAGTTTGCCCAACCAGTCTACATGTGCTTTGTGGACTTGGAGAAGGCATTCGACCGTGGATGAAGTCCTGTGGGGAGTGCTCAGAGAGTATGGGGTAACGGACTGTCTTATTGTGGCAGTTCGCTCCCTGTATAATCAGTGTCAGAGCTTGGTCCGCATTGCCGGCAGTAAGTCGGACACGTTTCCAGTGAGGGTTGGACTCCGCCAAGGCTGCCCTTTGTCACCGATTCTGTTCATAACCTTTATGGACAGAATTTCTAGGCGCAGTCAGGGCGTTGAGGGGATCTGGTTTGGTGGCTGCAGGATTAGGTCACTGCTATTTGCAGATGATGTGGTCCTGATGGCTTCCTCCGGCCAAGATCTTCAGCTCTCACTGGATCGGTTCGCAGCCGAGTGTGAAGCGACTGGGATGGGAATCAGCACCTCCAAGTCCGAGTCCATGGTTCTCTCCCGGAAAAGAGTGGAGTGCCATCTCCGGGTTGGGGAGGAGATCTTGCCCCAAGTGGAGGAGTTCAAGTACCTCGGAGTCTTGTTCACGAGTGGGGGAAGAGTGGATCGTGAGATCGACAGGCGGATCGGTGCGGCGTCTTCAGTAATGCGGACACTGTATCGATCCGTTGTGGTGAAGAAGGAGCTGAGCCGGAAGGCAAAGCTCTCGATTTACCGGTCGATCTACGTTCCCATCCTCACCTATGGTCATGAGCTTTGGGTCATGACCGAAAGGACAAGATCACGGGTACAAGTGGCCGAAATGAGTTTCCTCCGCCGAGTGGCGGGGCTCTCCCTTAGAGATAGGGTGAGAAGCTCTGTCATTCGGGGGGAGCTCAAAGTAAAGCCGCTGCTCCTCCACATCGAGAGGAGCCAGATGAGGTGGTTCGGGCATCTGGTCAGGATGCCACCCGAACGCCTCCCTAGGAAGGTGTTTCGGGCACGTCCGACCGGTAGGAGGCCACGGGGAAGACCCAGGACACGCTGGGAAGACTATCTCTCCCGGCTGGCCTGGGAACGCCTCGGGATCCCCCGGGAGGAGCTGGACGAAGTGGCTGGGGAGAGGGAAGTCTGGGCTTCCCTGCTTAAGCTGCTGCCCCCGCGACCCGACCTCGGATAAGCGGAAGAAGATGGATGGATGGATGGATGGGTTTGAGCCTGGAACACATTACTGCAAAAAATATGCTTATCAGTAATAATAATAATAAATATGTTAACTACTATCTAAACTATGTCTTCTGTTTTTAGGAATGGCCGCCTTCGCCGTGGCTCATCTGCTCTACTCGCTGACCTTCCTCTCATCCCGTTATGAGAAACACTCCTCTTCCTCATGCATGTTCCTGATCTATCTGGTCCTGCTGGCCACCGGAGCAGGTTTTTTCATATACCTCTACCCATTTCTGCAAAAGCAACCAAATTCAGAGGTCCAAGTGCCAGCCGTGGGCGTCTACGTCGCCCTAATCACCATGATGGGCATATTAGCCGTCAGAACGCGCCGTCCTATCACGCTGTTGGGGAGTCTGTCCTTCATAGTGTCGGACATTTCTTTGGCTCTGCTACAGTTCAAGGTCGTACCGCCTGTGGAGCACGGCCAGACGGTTGTCATGGTGACATATTACTTAGCGCAGCTACTCATTAGCGTGGGGGACGTGATGGCCCTAGAAAAAGAGAATGACTTTGCAAAATGGAAGAAGTCCTAAGCAGGAACTTTGCGAGGTCCGTAACGTGTCGAGACTAACATACTACTGAATGACAGCTTGAAAATGTTTTATTTGTTTGTATTTTTTGGAGAAAAAAATGACTGATCAGCTATTTTGGAATGGTTGTGTTCTGTCAGTGACTTATTGTAACATCCAGACAGTATTTGTGTGAGATGTCGTAAGAACTGATCATGTGTGTAACACGACTCCTGCTTTCTTGATAATAAATAAAATAACATTTACCATATCCGTATGTGTGAGCCTTGTTTTTACACACGACTGAAATTCCAGCAGTTTTTAAATTCACTTTAGTTTCTATTGCTCATTTTTGCCGTAAAAACAATACCATACAAAAACCAACAATGAGACAAGTGCTGGCGTGGGAGTAGTCTTTGGCTGTTGAAAAAAATGTACATTGTACAAGAATCTTCTTGTCGCAGTTTGGTCTGTTAGAATAATTATGTATATATTATCATCATAACTTTATGCTTAAGGGCCGTTACTATAAAGTATTGTCAATTTGTGCTGCAATGGTATGTTTGTATTTGCTGGCTGCCAAGGCCAAACATTGGGTTCCGGGACCAGACAAAGCAGGGACTGGGCGATAACACCAGTACTCGGCCATGCTGGCTTCCAAGGCCGAACATTGGGTTCCGGGACCAGACAAAGCAGAGACTGGGCGATAACACCAGTACTCGGCTTGCTGGCTGCCAAGGCCAAACATTGGGTTCCGGGACCAGACAAAGCAGAGACTGGGCGATAACACCAGTACTCGGCCATGCTGGCTTCCAAGGCCGAACATTGTGTTCCGGGACCAGACAAAGCAGAGACTGGGCGATAACACCAGTACTCGGCCTGCTGACTGCCAAGGCCAAACATTGGGTTCCGGGACCAGACAAAGCAGAGACTGGGCGATAACACCAGTACTCGGCCTGCAGGCTGCCAAGGCCGAACATTGGGTTCCGGGACCAGACAAAGCAGAGACTGGGCGATAACACCAGTACTCGGCCTGCTGGCTGCCAAGGCCAAACATTGGGTTCCGGGACCAGACAAAGCAGAGACTGGGCGATAACACCAGTACTCGGCCATGCTGGCTTCCAAGGCCGAACATTGGGTTCCGGGACCAGACAAAGCAGAGACTGGGCGATAACACCAGTACTCGGCCATGCTGGCTTCCAAGGCCGAACATTGGGTTCCGGGACCAGACAAAGCAGAGACTGGGCGATAACACCAGTACTCGGCCTGCTGGCTGCCAAGGCCGAACATTGGGTTCCGGGACCAGACAAAGCAGAGACTGGGCGATAACACCAGTACTCGGCCTGCTGGCTGCCAAGGCCAAACATTGGGTTCCGGGACCAGACAAAGCAGAGACTGGGCGATAACACCAGTACTCGGCCTGCTGGCTGCCAAGGCCAAACATTGGGTTCCGGGACCATACAAAGCAGAGACTGGGCGATAACACCAGTACTCGGCCTGCTGGCTGCCAAGGCCGAACATTGGGTTCCGGGACCAGACAAAGCAGAGACTGGGCGATAACACCAGTACTCGGCCTGCTGGCTGCCAAGGCCGAACATTGGGTTCCGGGACCAGACAAAGCAGAGACTGGGCAATAACACCAGTACTCGGCCTGCTGGCTGCCAAGGCCGAACATTGGGTTCCGGGACCAGACAAAGCAGAGACTGGGCGATAACACCAGTACTCGGCCATGCTGGCTTCCAAGGCCGAACATTGGGTTCCGGGACCAGACAAAGCAGAGACTGGGCGATAACACCAGTACTCGGCCTGCTGGCTGCCAAGGCCGAACATTGGGTTCCGGGACCAGACAAAGCAGAGACTGGGCGATAACACCAGTACTCGGCCATGCTGGCTTCCAAGGCCGAACATTGGGTTCCGGGACGCAGACAAAGCTGAGACTGGGCGATAGCACCAAGTGTCAACATAATTGCATTTTTGTATAATCATATATTGTGTCTAACTGGAGTTGTCGAGATTACCCCCTTCCTTCAGCGACAGTGGTGTAATAGGGCCATTTCCTAATAAATAGAGGAGGCGCACGGGCTTGATTTTTAAAACGTAGTTTGGATCTGTAACTACAATACAGCCCAAAACAAGTGTCTCCTCGAGCTAAATTGAACTCTGTCTCTGCCTGTTTTCCTTGCTTCTTGTCTGATTATTAGACGTCATCACTGTTTGAACCTGACAACCTTGTACACCTCCACTTTTCCTTGAATTCCGCTCCCTTAAATCCCAGGCGGTGTGTCAGCATTTCCATAGAATACTCAACAGTAAGAACCCATTGGTCTTGTGTAGGCCTGTCCCCCTTGCCTCATGTGCAATAGAATGGAACTTAGTGCCCACAGCTCTGCCCATCCTTCAATCATTTGGGGCAGCTTTGGCGTACTTTGAATGGCTGCCAGATTTCTCCAATTTGCAGAGAGTCCAGAGCAACGCTTCCTGCAATCAGCAGACGTCCTGTTATGATTCATAGGTAGATACCTTCAATGTCTTCGACTGAAAGAATCACCAGATACACAACCCTCCACTTCTCCCAAGAGTCCATCGTGTGTCCAGCAGCAAACCTACCGTCATGACAGACAGTTTCCTCCAAACCAGAGCTTTCTGTCGAGAACATCTTGTCAATTTCTTTGAGAGGCCATTTGATCAAGTCCATTGTTTGGATTTTAGAGAGCAGGGCAAAAAGAGGTTTCAAAAAGTTAAGACGAAGAAACAAAGCAGGAGAGATAAGGGTGTGGGAAGGGAAGCGTCCGCCTTCATTGAAAGCCAAAGAGAAAAAAACCAAGGAGGATGAGTATAACGTTCATGGCTCAGGGAGGCAGCATGCAGATACGGTGCAGGTTTCAGTCAGACAAGGACCAGCAGGACAAGAGACGATGGACATCCTTGAGACGGATGCAGACAAGCAGCAGAAGAGAAACATGGTAAAATCTTATTTCCAGAAGGAAGTCAGAATCATATTGTATTTGTGTCATTCTTTTTCTCTCTTTCAGTCATGTGCTGTGCTCCTGTCTTTCTCGCCGTTCTTTTTGGCTTCGGCCACGTACTTCTACCTGTCCACTCTTGACTTGCCGCCGTCCATCATGCTGGCAGGTGTCAAATCAGCACCGACGCTCCTGCTGGCCGTGACAGTGCTGGGCTGGAACGGATGTCAGGTTGTACCGGGAGTGGTGGGAGGATTGGTCTTCTCAGCCATAGGTGACTTCTGCCTGGTGTGGGACCAGTTTTTTCTCTACGGTAAGAGTCTTTTTCTATCTCCACGCATTAGAGTTGTCTGATTAATTCCAAAAAGTAATGCTCATCATTGATTAGCATGGAACCTACAAATCCCAGACAGCGAAAAATCTCAACCCAAAAGTTGTATTAAATTGTATGGATCAAATACACATGCTCCTTTAACTGAAACATGGATTGTTATAAGTCAGTGATCAGGTCACAGCATACGTCAGTGCAAAGATAAGCAAAGAGACTCCAACTGGTGTCCTTAACCGGCAAATGTTACTCCTCAACTGGAATTTAGTTTTGAGACAATAAATGCATTAAAGTGCTGTAAAACACTTTTAAAAAATGTTGTTGTCCAACATTCTGACAATACAATTGCATTTGTGTCCAAATATTGATGCAAGCGAGTAATGACCTGAGTTCAATCCTGATTAATCGGATTTTGGAAATTGACAACCCAAATATTAGGGCTTCAAATGAGTATTTAATCGCGGTTAATTGCATTTTGTCTGAAGTTAACTTGTGATGATCCCAGATATAATTATTTTCTTTAATAGGTGTACCATGGAGCGATCATTTATTAATACCGTATTTTCCGCACTATAAGGCGCACCTAAAAACCACAAATTTTCTCAAAAGCTGACAGTGCGCCTTATAACCCGGTGCGCTTTATATATGGATTAATATTAAGATTCATTTTCATAAAGTTTCGGTCTCGCAACTTCGGTAAACAGCCGCCATCTTTTTTCCCGGTAGAACAGGAAGCGCTTCTTCTTCTACGCAAGCAACCGCCAAGGTAAGCACCCGCCCCCATAGAACAGGAAGCGCTTCTTCTTCTACTGTAAGCAACCACCCGCCCGCGTAGAAGAAGAAAAAGGGCGCGGATATTACCGTACGTTTCATTTCCTTTGTGTGTTTACATCTGTAAAGACCACAAAATGGCTCCTACTAAGCGACAGGGATCCGGTTCATGAAAAGACGCAATCTCTCCATCCGCACACGGATTACTATTTCACAGCAACTGATATTCCTGTGAACCGCACTGTGGATGCAACGGGAGCACGTACGGTGAATATTCGCACCACAGGGAATGAGAAGTCATCCTTCACTGTGGTTCTAGCTTGCCATGCTAATGGCCAGAAACTTCCACCCATGGTGATATTCAAAAGGAAGACCTTGCCAAAAGAGACCTTTCCAGCCGGCGTCATCATAAAAGCTAACTCGAAGGGATGGATGAAGAAAAGATGAGCGAGTGGTTAAGGTAAGTTTAAGTTTACGCGAAGAGGCCGGGTGGCTTTTTTCACGCAGCTCTGTCCATGTTGATATACGATTCCATGCGTGCCCACATCACGCTGGTTTTAATATATTATTAAAGTTTGACTGACCTATCTGACTGTTTTTTTGACATTCCTTTAGCGCAGTTAGATGCGGCTTACAACACGGGGCGGCTTATAGGTGGACAAAGTTTTGAAATATGCCGTTCATTGAAGGCGTGGCTTATAACCCAGGGCGCCTTATGGTGCGGAAAATACGGTAATAAACATAGGACTGGACATTGTTTTGCTCTATGCAAATGTTTGTCACTCATGTTCTCTTAACAGCTCAACACAAAATGGACATAAACACTCCTTTACTGACAATTTAAAAAATGAACTGCAGTGCGCCAGGATCGTGGTCGGCCCTTGTCATGGTGGAAGGCTACTCTCTGCACCGGCGGGCAGCTGGCATTTGCTCCGGTGATGAATCAGCTCACAGCGACAGCGGAAGGAAATAACTTTGGTGTTTTGGGGAGCGCGACCAGCCGGGTCTTTGGAGCGGAGCTTTCCACTCAGTGTACGTTTTCTTTGTCCATTTCTGCGTGCCATTTCTTACCGCTTATGGCTCAGCAACATTTTCACCCGCTACGGGACGGACCGAGGGTCATATAGGACACGCGCATGTAAATGTAGTTTATGTCACGTTAACTCTGACAACCCTAATCAACTTTTTCGCCTCATTCTTGGGCTTTAAGGATTCTTTTTTGTAATTTTCACCTTATGCTTGATTTTACAATGGTTAATGTACAGTGTAGGGTTGTACAGTATACCTGTCATGTCTGTGTAATCATGTTTTGTTTTAAGTCATGTTTTGTTTAGTTATAGGACTCTTTAGTTTCTGTCTTTTCACTCCCTTGTCTTGTTTCCATGATTACCCCATTAGTTTCACCTGTTCCACGTTTGGACTCATTGTGCACTCTTGATTGTCACCATAGCAACCCATTAGTTTTCACCTGTCACGTCACGCACCTGTTTCACGTCTTGAGTCACGCACCTGTTTTCGTTAATCATGTCTGTAGTATTTAAGTTCAGTGTTTTTCAGTTTGTCTTGCTGACGACCTACTGTCATGACTTGGTCCTGGGTGTGTGCTTTTCATTTGTACTTTTTGCTATAGTCTTTTGGTTTCATAGTTTATTCTCCGCCACTGTGCGCGCTTACGTTTATTCCTTTTTTTTGATAAATATAAATAAATCATGTACCTTCATTCCCGTCTCGCCCGAGCCAACTTTCCGTTGCATCCCGGAAAAGCACACACCCAGGACCAAGTCATGACAGTAGGTCGTCAGCAAGACAAACTGAAAAACACTGAACTTAAATACTACAGACATGATTAACGAAAACAGGTGCGTGACTCAAGACGTGAAACAGGTGCGTGACGTGACAGGTGAAAACTAATGGGTTGCTATGGTGACAATCAAGAGTGCACAATGAGTCCAAACGTGGAACAGGTGAAACTAATAGGGTAATCATGGAAACAAGACAAGGGAGTGAAAAGACAGAAACTAAAGAGTCCTATAACTAAACAAAACATGACTTAAAACAAAACATGATTACACAGACATGACAATACCGGAACAAGTATATAATCGCGGTACTAATGAATCAAAAACGGTACTATACTCAGTTTGAAAAGTACCAGTTCCCCATTTTTTTTTTAACGGGCATGACGGCGCGCCGACACATTGCTGGTTTTACGAGCAGAGGAGCATGTTCGGCAGCGCACACACACACACACACACACACACACACACACAGAGTACTTACAAGCAGACACAGTGTGTAGACAGAAAAGGGAGAACGGACGCATTTTGGCTTAAAAAGTAAAGATAAAAGGTGAAGTTATAACCCTGAAACACCCTCAGGAAGAGGTGCTTTAAGACATGGCTGGCTAGCGAGCAGCTAGCACCCATCCACAGTTGGCAGTGTACGAGCTACTTCTAAATCACTAACCCTCGCCTCCGTGGTGACAAAGTATGTTTCTTACAAGTTCATTATCACTGGAGGACAAGGAATAGCTAAACATGCATCAAGATACACTACTGGCTAACTCAATGACAGCTTGAAATGTGTGTATATTTTAATATTTCCTATTTTTGGGAAAAACCTTGACTGATCAGTTATTTTGGAATAGTTGTGTTCTGTCAATGACTTATTGTAAAATGCAGACAGTATTTGTGTGAGATGTCCTAAGAACTGATCATATGAGTAACAAGACTACTGTTTGTTTTCTTAATAATAAACAAAAGAACATTTACCATATCCATATGTGTGAGTCTTGTTTTTACGCACGACTGAAATTCTAGCATTTTATAAAAGATGATTGATTGAAGTCCTCATTTACAGAAGAGATAGTGTCCTTAATTACATGCAGAAATGAGCTTTGACTTGTGAAACCAACAAAAGCTTCCGTGATAAAATCCTGATCGTGAATGTCCGTGTTAAATATTAACGCACCAAAATCAAAGTGTTAAAAACACGTCACAGGTCAGCGGTCCATTCCATGATCGTCTGACTGGTGTCCACGGAAACAAGCCGTCCTCAGGCGCTCACAGAATTCCAGTTCTTCCTGTAAGGAACATTGATAGGTAACAGGAATAACAAATCAGGTTGGCGATTATTATTGCAAAACTTCCTTAAAATTGCAAACTTTTAGACAAAGACACCCTCCAAATAAGAATTTAAACCCCGACCCCGCACTAAAGAATATATATATTCAGAGTTTCTGCAGATATCAGCAAAAGTCATTTAATGGAACTTAAAACTAATTTAATACCCATGTCTTACAGCAGATTGTTATCATACATGGTCCAAAGTTCAAAATGGTCCGTATAGACCAGGGGTCGGCAACCCGCGGCTCTTTAGCGCCGCCCTAGTGGCTCTCTGGAGCTTTTTCAAAAATGTATGAAAAATGGAAAAAAATATATTTTTTGTTTTAATATGGTTTCTGTAGGAGGACACACATGACACAAACCTCCCTAATTGTTATAAAGCACACTGTTTATATTAAACATGCTTCCCTGATTCGAGTATTTGCTCGAGCGCCGTTTTGTCCTACTAATTTTGGCAGTCCTTGAACTCACCGTAGTTTGTTTACATGTACAGGTAAAAGCCAGTAAATTAGAATATTTTGAAAAACTTGATTTATTTCAGTAATTGCATTCAAAAGGTGTAACTTGTACATTATATTTATTCATTGCACACAGACTGATGCATTCAAATGTTTATTTCATTTAATTTTGATGATTTGAAGTGGCAACAAATGAAAATCCAAAATTCCGTGTGTCACAAAATTAGAATATTGTGTAAGGCTAATACAAAAAAGGGATTTTTAGAAATGTTGGCCAACTGAAAAGTATGAAAATGAAAAATATGAGCATGTTCAATACTCAGTACTGGTTGGAGCTCCTTTTGCCTCAATTACTGCGTTAATGCGGCGTGGCATGGAGTCGATGAGTTTCTGGCACTGCTCAGGTGTTATGAGAGCCCAGGTTGCTCTGATAGTGGCCTTCAACTCTTCTGCGTTTTTGGGTCTGGCATTCTGCATCTTCCTTTTCACAATACCCCACAGATTTTCTATGGGGCTAAGGTCAGGGGAGTTGGCGGGCCAATTTAGAACAGAAATACCATGGTCCGTAAACCAGGCACGGGTAGATTTTGCGCTGTGTGCAGGCGCCAAGTCCTGTTGGAACTTGAAATCTCCATCTCCATAGAGCAGGTCAGCAGCAGGAAGCATGAAGTGCTCTAAAACTTGCTGGTAGACGGCTGTGTTGACCCTGGATCTCAGGAAACAGAGTGGACCTGAGCAGTGCCAGAAACTCATCGACTCCATGCCACGTCGCATTAACGCAGTAATTGAGGCAAAAGGAGCTCCAACCAAGTATTGAGTATTGTACATGCTCATATTTTTCATTTTCATACTTTTCAGTTGGCCAACATTTCTAAAAATCCCTTTTTTGTATTAGCCTTACACAATATTCTAATTTTGTGACACACGGAATTTTGGATTTTCATTTGTTGCCACTTCAAATCATCAAAATTAAATGAAATAAACATTTGAATGCATCAGTCTGTGTGCAAAGAATAAATATAATGTACAAGTTACACCTTTTGAATGCAATTACTGAAATAAATCAAGTTTTTCAAAATATTCTAATTTACTGGCTTTCACCTGTATATATATTCAGAGTTTCTGCAGATATCAGCAAAAGTCATTTAATGGAACTTAAAACTAATTTAATACCCATGTCTTACAGCAGATTGTTATCATACATGGTCCAAAGTTCAAAATGGTCCGTATAGACCAGGGGTCGGCAACCCGCGGCTCTAGAGCCCCATGCGGCTCTTTAGCACCGCCCTAGTGGCTCTCTGGAGCTTTTTAAAAAATGTATGAAAAATGGAAAAAAATACATTTTTTGTTTTAATATGGTTTCTGTAGGAGGACAAACATGTTATAAAGCACACTGTTTATATTAAACATGCTTCCCTGTTTCTAGTATTTGCTCGAGCGCCGTTTTGTCCTACTAATTTTGGCAGTCCTTGAACTCACCGTAGTTTGTTTACATGTATATCTTTCTGCGACTTTCTAGGACGTGTTTTATGCCACTTATTTTTCTGTCTCATGTTGTCCACCAAACTTTTAACGTTGTGCATGAATGCACAAAGGTGAGTTTTGTCGATGTTATTGACTTGTGTGGAGTGCTAATCAGACATATTTGGTCAGTGCATGACTGCGAGCTAATCGATGCTAACATGCTATTTAGGCTAGCTATATGTACATATTGCATAATTATGCCTCATTTGTAGGTATATTTGAGCTCATTTAGTTTCCTTTAAGTCATATTAATTCAATGTATATCTCATGACACACTATCTGTATGTAATATGGCTTTTATTTTTTTGCGGCTCCAGACAGATTTGTTTTTGTATTTTTGGTCCAATAAGGCTCTTTCAACATTTTGGGTTGCCGACCCCTGGTATAGACTAAATTGTAAGCATGGACAATTATAATCTTGAAAAGTTTACATTAACTTTGGCCAAATTAAGCACTGATGTAATCATTGTATAAAATAATACAAGTAACCTTTTGAAGCGCAATAAACATGTCAATACTAATTGTAATTGGAAGGTCAATAACTTCATTATCCTAAATAGGTAAAAAACTAAACAAAATGGACCTGATTCCTGCTACCAAAAATCGCACTTCAAAAAATATTTAACATCTAGAAGTGCAGTTCTTTTACCCAATTGGCAAAACTTGGTAGGTTGGATTGTTTTGTTGTGTTTTTTTTGTTGCCAATTTTTTGTTGCCCGTTCATCCGTGCTGATGGTCCCATGTTGTGCATTTAGTTTCAACATGAAATATTCCCACACATGGCTTTGTAATCATCTTTTTTCCTCCTAACTTGTCTTACTTTTTAAACAAAATACCAGAGGCAGCCAATGTAATAGTCATCAGAAAATTAGAAGAGCTCGACAAATATCAATCATTTCAAACGAGACAGAACCCATGACACACAAACAGCACATATTGAAAGTACACATTCAATAAAATTGGGAACCTGAAAAATTTTACAGCATAGCTCATAAAAGTCAGGAATTGGCTAATGAAAGAGATCCAGATACAAACTTTTTCTCCCATATCAACAATAATTGTTTGTATTACACAGATGAACAATACAACACCAACATTAAAGCCGACAACAAACGGTCAATTGCTTTGTGGTTAGAGTGTCCGTCCTGAGACTGGAAGGTTGTGAGTTCAAACCCCGGCCGAGTCATACCAATGACTATAAAAATGGGGCCCATTACCTCCCTGCTTGGCACTCAGCATCAAGGGTTGGAATTCAAATCAAATCAACTTTATTTATAAAGCACATTTAAAATTTACCACAGGGGTAGCCAAAGTGCTGTACAATGGACAGGTTAAAAGATAAAACGAGTACCGAGCAAACAACACAACACAAACAGAACACGATAAAAAAAAAAAAAATAGAATAAATAAAAACATAAAAACAGGTTCACAGCAGGTGTATTATGGGGCGCCATTGCAGGATGGATATCACTCAGTGTTAAAAGCCATGGAATAAAAGTATGTTTTTAAGAGAGATTTAAAAACAGGAAGAGAGGAGGCTTGTCTAACACTCAGGGGTAGGTCGTTCCAGAGCTTGGGAGCAGCAATGGCGAAAGCTCTGTCACCTCTAAGCTTCAGCCTTGTGTCAGGGACCGTCAACAGCAGCTGATCGGCTGATCTTAAGGATCGGGGGGGGCAGTAAGGCTGAAGGAGGTCGGAGAGATAGGTTGGCGCGAGGTTGTTTAGACATTTAAAAACAAATAAAAGGAGTTTAAAATTGATTCGATAACGCACAGGGAGCCAGTGAAGGGACGCTAAAATGGGGGTGATGTGCTCACGTCTGCGGGTCTGTGTTAGCAGACGAGCATCAGAGTTCTGCACGAGCTGCAGGCGGGCGAGGGAGGCCTGGCTAATGCCAACATACAGGGCATTACAGTAATCAAGACGAGTCGAGATAAAGGCGTGGATTAATTTCTCAAGATGTGCTGATAGAAGCGGTTTCACTTTCGCTATTTGGCGTACTTGATAAAAGCTTTTTTGTACGACGCTGCTGATTTGTTTTTCGAATTTAAAATCTGAGTCGAACTTTACCCCCAGGTTTGTGACACAGTCGCTGAGATACGGGGTCAGAGTGCCGAGGTCAACGTTGGGGGAGGGAGAGCGACTTGGACCGAACAGCATAACTTCTGTTTTATCTTCATTTAGGCTCAGGAAGTTAGCTGAAAGCCTGACTTTGATGTCGTGCAGGCAGTCAATAAGACGTTGAACCGTGTTATTTTGTGCCATGGGAAAATAAATCTGGCAATCATCGGCGTAAAAATGAAATGCAATAATGTACTTCCTAAAAATAGAACCAAGGGGGAGAAGGTAAAGCGCAAAAAAAATTGGGGCAAGGATTGAGCCCTGGGGGACCCCATGTGGTAAAGGAGCTGTGGAATACATAAAACTGTCTACTTTTACACAAAAACTCCTGTCGGTTAGGTACGACCGGAACCAGTTGAGGGCGGCGCCCTTAATGCCCACACAGTTCTCAAGACGAGTGATTAAGGTGGCGTGGTCGACGCAGCAGACAGATCTAAAAGCACCAGGACAACATATTTACCAGAATCAGTTGACAGGAGGATATCGTTAAAAACTTTTAGAAGCGCTGACTCTGTGCTGTGGAGGGCTTTAAAACCGGACTGGAACAGCTCAGTGATACCATTATCCTCTAAGAAGGGCAACAACTGACTGTAGACAACCTTCTCTAATATTTTGGAAATGTATGGAAGATTAGAGATAGGTCTGAAGTTAGAGAGATTGGGGGTTAAATCATCAAATGATTCCCGAGCACGGCCACCGCATGGGGATGGGTCAAATACAGAGGATAATTTCACCACACCTAGTGTGTGTGTGACTATTCGTTGGGACTTTAACAATAAAAAACATTTTTTTGGACCATTAAAAAAAAAAACCTTTAAAGTGGTCGCAAGAGACATGAGTGGATGCAAAAAAAAAAGACCAAATTTCGTTGTTATGCTGATGACAGCCAACTCTACATGCCCCTAAAGCTGACCAACACGCCGGATTGTAGTCAGCTGGAGGCGTGTCTTAATGAAATTAAACAATGGATGTCCGCTAACTTCTTGCAACTCAACGCCAAGAAAACGGAAATGCTGATTATCGGTCCTGCTAAACACCGACATTTATTTAATAATACCACCTTAACATTTGACAACCAAACAATTACACAAGGCGAATCAGTAAAGAATCTGGGTATTATCTTCCACCCAACTCTCTCCTTTGAGTCACACATTAAGAGTGTTACTAAAACGGCCTTCTTTCATCTCCGTAATATCGCTAAAATTCGTTCTATTTTATCCACTAGCGACGCTGAGATCATTATTCATGCGTTCGTTACGTCTCGTCTAGACTACTGTAACGTATTATTTTCGGGTCTCCCTATGTCTAGCATTAAAAAATTACAGTTGGTACAAAATGCGGCTGCTAGACTTTTGACAAGAACAAGAAAGTTTGATCATATTACGCCTATACTGTATATACCTTTATATACATACATACATACATATATATATACACCTATACTGGCTCACCTGCACTGGCTTCCTGTGCACTTAAGATGTGACTTTAAGGTTTTACTACTTACGTATAAAATACTACACGGTCTAGCTCCGTCCTATCTTGTCGATTGCATTGTACCATATGTCCCGGCAAGAAATCTGCGTTCAAAGAACTCCGGCTTATTAGTGATTCCCAGAGCCCAAAAAAAGTCTGCGGGCTATAGAGCGTTTTCTATTGGGGCTCCAGTACTATGGAATGCCCTCCCGGTAACAATTAGAGATGCTACCTCAGTAGAAGCATTTAAGTCCCATCTTAAAACTCATTTGTATACTCTAGCCTTTAAATAGCCCCCCTGTTAGACCAGTTGATCTGCCGTTTCTTTTCTTTTCTCCTCTGCTCCTCTTTTCCTTGAGGGGGGGGGGCACAGGTCCGGTGGCCATGGATGAAGTGCTGGCTGTCCAGAGTCGGGACCCGGGGTGGACCGCTCGCCTGTGCATCGGCTGGGAACATCTCTGCGCTGCTGACCCGTCTCCGCTCGGGATGGTGTCCTGCTGGCCCCACTATGGACTGGACTCTTACTATTATGTTGGATCCACTATGGACTGGACTCTCACAATATTATGTCAGACCCACTCGACATCCATTGCTTTCGGTCTCCCCTAGAGGGGGGGGGTTACCCACATATGCGGTCCTCTCCAAGGTTTCTCATAGTCATTCACATCGACGTCCCACTGGGGTGAGTTTTTCCTTGCCCGTATGTGGGCTTTGTACCGAGGATGTCGTTGTGGCTTGTGCAGCCCTTTGAGACACTTGTGATTTAGGGCTATATAAATAAAGATTGATTGATTGATTGATTCGTACTGGAAGAATATGAACTAAATTACATCAACAGAACCAACAAAAATGGAGGCAGAGTTTCAATTTACGTGATAGAGTGGTAAATAAAACGCCATTTGCTATTGATAATATTTAAGGATGCATAACCATTGAAATACGTCATGAAAAAAGCAGAAATGTATTAATCATCTGTATATACAGAACACCCAAGTCAAGTATCGAAAGGTTTGAGGACGGGAACAAGGCAAACTTCACTGTCAACAAATAATTCTCATAAGCGGGGACTTCCAACATTGAACTCTTGAACCCTAATGAGCAAAAGACCACTTGATGACTTCAAATATGCAATGTATAGCATGAGTTTAGAGCCAAACATCACAAGGCTAAGTAGAACCACATCAGTGATCATTTACCAGTTTTCACAATTTTACTACAGGAAGAAGAACATGGATGACCAAATGACATTTTAAAGACTACACACAGAAAACTATTCATGTTTTTAGGAATGATCTGAGAGACAATGTTGGGACAATATGGACAGTGATTTAAAAAAATTACATATTCCTGATACTTTACGACCTAACTTTGTCAATGGAAACAATTTAGAAAGAAGCAAAATACGAACAATCAAATATGGATGACAAGACTTAAAAATGCTTGTGCGAAAAACACATTAAAAAGAACATTAATAAAACAAATATCTATTGAGGCAGAAAATGAGTACAAAAGGTATAACAACAAACTATATAAGAACAAACTAATTAGCATACTACAAACATATAGAAGATAATTGTACAGACAATTATTAGACTACAAAAACAACATGAGAGCATGGTGGGGCATATTAATTAGTATTATTTAACATGGTGCTAAGAAAGATTACCATACCTGCCAACTTTTGAAATCAGAAAAACCTAGTAGCCAGGGTCCAGGGGCCGCAGGCGCCGGTAGGTCCAGGACAAAGTCCAGGTGGGGTGTTCAGGCTTCGCCCGCCGACGCAAAATGATTATTAGCATTCAGACAGGTTAAAATGTTGCTAAAACCATCACTTTTCTATCAGTCACAGTGACTTTTCAACACAAAAATATTACAGCAAAACTCATATGGGTTGATTGACATGTTTATTCTGTAAGCTAACTTCAATAGTTTGAAATTATTTTGACAGTTAATGCCAGTTATCCTGTCAACCTTTCACAAGACTTCAATTTGTTAATTGAAAGTATAAACACTTTTTACAGTAAACAAATGGTAAAACAGTACTAAACAATTCCATTAAAAAAAAAATTGGTGTCATTATTAACTTTCTGTCCAAGCTTGTATAATCTACTGCCTTGTTCAATTGTAAAAAATATTCTGTGCCTAAAATTCACATTTCTATCACAATTATCATACTGTAAACATGGTAAGCTAACTTCATTAAAATTAATAGTCCTGTCAATAGCATGGAATTACAAATCAAATGTAGTTTTTTTGTAAGCCTTTCAAAAGAATTCAAAATATGAAAAATTAATGAAAATTAATTTAAGCCATCAGACACTTGAAAAGTGGCACATCACATCTCTAATGTAATCATTTGAACTTTTCAACAGAAATAGCACTGCAAAAATATTAAGGACATACTTCTGTATTTTGGTAGTTATGCTGTCAACATTTAACAAGATTTCTTCAACTTGGACTTGAAAGCATAAATAGTATAAACACTTTTAACAGTATAACAGTACTAAACAATTCCAATAGATAACATTGGTGTCATTACCTTTTTGTGGCTAAAATCCGAAAAACGTTGAAAGTTTTCCACTTGTATCGCTAGCAACGGCATTAGACTTGTGTTTTTTTGTCCCAACGTGGTCTTTTACATCGCTAATTCCTCCGTGTCCGATCGAAAAATCTTGTCTGCACAAGGTGCAATTCGCGTAGTTTTCACCCTTTTTGGAACGGATAATTATTCCCGGATAGGCTTTTGAAAATTCTTCACGGAATGACTGCAGTTTTCTTTTCGGTTTAAGACTCGTTTGCGATTTTTCTCCGGCTGATTCCATGATCGTTCGCTCGTTTGGAAACAATGCCTCGTGCTTGGCAGCAGTGCTATAAATAGCCTCGCGCATTTTAAAAAAATATATTTTTTTAATTAATGAAAAACCGTATTTTTTATCACTGCAACCGTAACCCGGAATAGGTTGATGAAAACCGTACTAATTACGGGAAAACCGGAGTAGTTGGCAGGTATGGATTACCCTCAATACTTTTTAGACAGAAATATAAAACAAAAATGAAAAGATGAACGGAATATTTGAATGCTATAATGGCTACTTCATAAATATTGGAACTAATCTAGAGCAAAGAATACCAGATCCCGGATCAGTTGAGGACTTACAGGTAAAAGCCAGTAAATTAGAATATTTTGAAAAACTTGATTTATTTCAGTAATTGCATTCAAAAGGTGTAACTTGTACATTATATTTATTCATTGCACACAGACTGATGCATTCAAATGTTTATTTCATTTAATTTTGATGATTTGAAGTGGCAACAAATGAAAATCCAAAATTCCGTGTGTCACAAAATTAGAATATTACTTAAGGCTAATACAAAAAAGGGATTTTTAGAAATGTTGGCCAACTGAAAAGTATGAAAATGAAAAATATGAGCATGTACAATACTCAATACTTGGTTGGAGCTCCTTTTGCCTCAATTACTGCGTTAATGCGGCGTGGCATGGAGTCGATGAGTTTCTGGCACTGCTCAGGTGTTATGAGAGCCCAGGTTGCTCTGATAGTGGCCTTCAACTCTTCTGCGTTTTTGGGTCTGGCATTCTGCATCTTCCTTTTCACAATACCCCACAGATTTTCTATGGGGCTAAGGTCAGGGGAGTTGGCGGGCCAATTTAGAACAGAAATACCATGGTCCGTAAACCAGGCACGGGTAGATTTTGCGCTGTGTGCAGGCGCCAAGTCCTGTTGGAACTTGAAATCTCCATCTCCATAGAGCAGGTCAGCAGCAGGAAGCATGAAGTGCTCTAAAACTTGCTGGTAGACGGCTGCGTTGACCCTGGATCTCAGGAAACAGAGTGGACCGACACCAGCAGATGACATGGCACCCCAAACCATCACTGATGGTGGAAACTTTACACTAGACTTCAGGCAACGTGGATCCTGTGCCTCTCCTGTCTTCCTCCAGACTCTGGGACCTCGATTTCCAAAGGAAATGCAAAATTTGCATGGTTGAGTGATGGTTTGGGGTGCCATGTCATCTGCTGGTGTCGGTCCACTCTGTTTCCTGAGATCCAGGGTCAACGCAGCCGTCTACCAGCAAGTTTTAGAGCACTTCATGCTTCCTGCTGCTGACCTGCTCTATGGAGATGGAGATTTCAAGTTCCAACAGGACTTGGCGCCTGCACACAACGCAAAATCTACCCGTGCCTGGTTTACGGACCATGGTATTTCTGTTCTAAATTGGCCCGCCAACTCCCCTGACCTTAGCCCCATAGAAAATCTGTGGGGTATTGTGAAAAGGAAGATGCAGAATGCCAGACCCAAAAACGCAGAAGAGTTGAAGGCCACTATCAGAGCAACCTGGGCTCTCAGAACACCTGAGCAGTGCCAGAAACTCATCGACTCCATGCCACGCCGCATTAACGCAGTAATTGAGGCAAAAGGAGCTCCAACCAAGTATTGAGTATTGTACATGCTCATATTTTTCATTTTCATACTTTTCAGTTGGCCAACATTTCTAAAAATCCCTTTTTTGTATTAGCCTTACACAATATTCTAATTTTGTGACACACGGAATTTTGGATTTTCATTTGTTGCCACTTCAAATCATCAAAATTAAATGAAATAAACATTTGAATGCATCAGTCTGTGTGCAATGAATAAATATAATGTACAAGTTACACCTTTTGAATGCAATTACTGAAATAAATCAAGTTTTTCAAAATATTCTAATTTACTGGCTTTTACCTGTATATGATCCATCCATTTTCTACTGCGTGTCCCTTTCGGGGTCGCGAAGGGTGCTGGAGCCTAATACAACACGACATAAATCCCAACTCCATGTTCCTCACTGATGAGGAAATAATCTAAATTGTAAAGAAATGTAAAACCAAAACCTCTACAGACTGTCACGGAATAGATATGAAAACATTAAAAGAAGTTATTGAAGGAATTTCAGAACCTTTAACGTATATCAGTGACCCATCATTTCCAACAGGTTCATTCCCAGACATATGAATGCGTTTAGAGGATTAGCTATGAAGTAGCATCATTTGCTACTGAGGCAAAGTTACATTTACTTATTATTATGTGACATACCTGACTTTCATCTTTGCCTTGGAGTGCCCTGGCTCGCAGTTGCAGTAAGTCTTCGAGATTGAGAGATGGATCCCTGCAGTCTTTTAAGCCTTTCTCACAGTCTACCACGAGGCTTGGGGACACAGACAAAAGACGTGTTACTTCTATTTATAATGTCTTGTATTGTATCGTTGTGTCAATCTGCTTAGGGACTGCGGATGGAAATTAGCATTCTTGCTAAAATGTAGCATATTTACACAACATCTTGTGTTCATTAACGTGCATTGTCCCTTTAAATAAATAAACTCAAACGTAGTCATATTCTATTCATCTCCTTATTAGGGCCCCTTTTTAGTCCACCTAGATCAGGGGTCGGCAACCTTTACCAGTCAAAGAGCCATTTTGACCAGTTTCACAAATTATAGAAAACAATGGGAGCTGCAAACATTTTTTGAAATTTTAAATGTATTAACACTGCATACAATCTTTATATTTTGCTTTGTGCGATGTATAAACCAGGGGTCTCAGAAACACTGCCCACACCTTTATGTGGAATTTGAAAGCTGGTGCGGCACGCGGGTTTTAAATAAATGGCGATTGTCAGCGTCATGCGTGCCGTGATGCTACAGCATACAGCACCCACTACAGCCAGCGTGCCTGATCTGCCACACGTTGTATGGGGCTTCCACTTGCTCATGTAGGTGACAGCAAGGCATACTTGCTCAACAACCACACAGGTTACACTGACGGTGGCGGTATAAAAAAAACAACCTTTAACACTCTTACTAATAATGCGCCACACTGTGTACCCACACCAAACAAGAATGACAAACACATTTCGGGAGAACATCTGCACCGTAACACAACATAAACACAACAGGACAAATACCCAGAATCCCATGCAGCCCTAACTCTTCGCACAGAGAGAGGGGGGGGGAGGGGGTTTGATGTGTGAGGGAGCAGGGTTGGGGTGGTAGCAGGGGGTGTATAATGTAGCCCGGAAGAGTCAGGGCTGCATGGGATTCTGGGTGTTTGTTCTGTTGTGTTTATGTTATGTTAAGGTGCAGATGTTCTCCCGAAATGTGTTTGTCATTCGTGTTTGGTTTTGGTTCAAAGTGTGGCGCATTATTAGTAAGAGTGTTAAAGTTGTTTTATATGACCACCGTCAGTGTAACCTGTGTGGCTGTTGAACAAGTATGCCTTGCTGTCACGAATGTGTGCAAGCAGAAGATGTATATTGTATAACAAGTGTTGGGCTGGCACGCTGTTAATACAGATTGCAGAGGGTGACAAATGTTGTACCATCATGGCACGCCCTTATTATACCCGTGAGGGTGAAAATCGGTGAAAATTAATCCCGGGAGTTTTCTGCGAGAGGCACTGAAATCCGGAAGTCTCACGGGAAAATTGGGGGGTTCAGCAAGTAAGCTGCTGAGCCGCATCAGAGTGATTAAGGAGCCGCGGGTTGCCGACCCCTGACATAGATCCTTTTATTCTGAGGCTGTCTAAAATGATGAAGTGACTAATCATATTTATTATTACAAAAACATATTTTTATGTGCAAAGAACAGTGCAGGACGCCTTGGACTTGCTTGTTCTCCGTCAACAGTTTATCTAAAAAAGGAACGTTTGTACAAATTATAGTGTCACTAATAGTAATAGTTAGCACACTAACAGACAGGAAGTACCCATTTAGCCTTAGAAAAACGCAGTGGGGCTGTCATGTGTCTCAAAAGGGTTCATTTAGTTGGCCATAGTACACACTTTTAATATTTTGTATTGTTAAAAATATCTTGAGCGAGTGAAAATACTCAGAGAATGTGGCTTACCGCCATCAATGTGTGAATGTGGAGTGAATGAAATATGGCTTCTCAGTTCTCTGTGGAGCGCTTTGTGTGTCTAGACAATCACCACAAATATAATCCATTTATTAAAAACTAGAGATGTCCGATAATGGCTTTTTTGCCGACATCCGATATTCCGATATTGTCCAACTCTTAATTACCGATTCCGATATCAAGCGATACCGATATATACAGTGGTGGAATGAACACATCATTGTGCCTAATTTTGTTGTGACGCCCCGCTGAATGCATTAAACAATGTAACAAGGTTTTCCAAAATAAATCAACTCAAGTTATGGAAAAAAATGCCAACATGGCACTGCCATATTTATTATTGAAGTCACAAAGTGCATTGTTTTTTTTAACATGCCTCAAAACAGCAGCTTGGAATTTGGGGGGGGTGGTTGAGGTGGGGGGTAGGGGGTAGCGGGGGGTGTATATTGTAGCGTCCCGGAAGAGTTAGTGCTGCAACGGGTTCTGGGTATTTGTTCTGTTGGGTTCATGTTGTGTTACGGTGCGGATGTTCTCCCGAAATGTGTTTGTCATTCTTGTTTGGTGTGGGTTCACAGTGTGGCGCATATTTGTAACAGTGTTAAACTTGTTTATACGGCCACCCTCAGTGTGACCTGTATGGCTGTTGACCAAGTATGCATGGCATTTACTTGTGTGTGAGAAAAGCCGTAGGTGTGATTGGGTCCCTTTAAGGTTTATTGGCGCTCTGTACTTCTCCTTATGTCCGTGTACCACTCCGTACAGCGGCGTTTTAAAAAGTGTCGGAGGCAGATATTTACATATATCCGAATTTTTGTGTTACTTATTTTCTTTCATAGTCATATTTGAAAACAGCTGGTGTTTTCCATTTATTCTCTTTCTGTTTCTCTGCAAGTAAACTGTGTGTGTTAACCTTGAATGCTTTGGAATGTGTTTTGACTAGCATATATTTTGTCTAGAGAGAGGGGGGAGGAGAGAGGGTTTTGGGTCGGGGAGACAGACCATTTTTGGCGGCGCAATAGAATGTTCTATGCTAGACTGGTCTCTTCAACCTACTCAGTGGCCTAGTGGTTAGAGTGTCCGCCCTGAGATCGGTAGGTTGTGGGTTCAAACCCCGGCCGAGTCATACCAAAGACTATAAAAATGGGACCCATTACCTCCCTGCTTGGCACTCAGTATCAAGGGTTGGAATTGGGGGTTAAATCACCAAAAATGATTCCCGAGCGCGGCCACCGCTGCTGCCCACTGCTCCCCTCACCTCCCAGGGGGTGATCAAGGGTGATGGGTTAAATGCAGAGAATAATTTCGCCACACCTAGTGTGTGTGTGACAATCATTGGTACTTTAACTTTTAACTTTAAAAAGTATATTTGCAAAGCTTTGAAAATATACAACAAAATACCTATTCTGTCTCTGGTGGGTTTTTTTTTCAACTCAGCTTTAAGTGTCGTAAAGAATTTGGGAGCGACTTGTGACTTGAATTCCCTGGGAGGAACAACTGGTCCAAAACGCAACAAAAGTCATAAATTTTACTTTTTGAAACCGATACCGATAATTTCCGATATTACATTTTAAAGCATTTATCGGCCGATAATATCGGGCTGGCGATATTATCGGACATCTCTATTAAAAACCCTAACTTTATGGCAGATTTATGCTTTCGAAGTGGTGTGGTAAATTGTTTTTGGTGACACCTAGTGGTCACAATAATTTATTACATTAAGGCCAGTAAATCGAATGATATGGACACGTTTGTCACTGGATACTTTCTAATACACTTCTGCCTTGGAGACTTTGTATGGGCAAGTAACATGGAAATATCATTGTTTGATGTTCATGTTTATATTGACAAATGTGATGTTTTACACTGCAATGAAGGACACTTAATACGTATGTCTAGCTTGTGTGCAACTGTGTGCTGAATTGTTGTGTAGCTGCTAGCTCATTGTAGCCTAAATCAGAATCAAAGAATCGGTGGGATTCACAATCGGTACAGCTTTGATAGCTCATGCCTGCTATGCAGTTGCAGTCAAACAACAGAAAGGCATTCCAGTTCACAGCGTACCGGTAATTAGTCCGAAAGTTCTATTCCAGGGGTCCTCAAGTACAAATCTTGAAGGTCCACAAATGTTTTTTGGAAACAGGCTGGGTCCGTTTATTATCGGTCAAGCTTATATAATAGCAGGAGGTAGGTAGTTTAACATTTTCTTAAAATTAACAAAAATAAAATAAATATCCAATAAAATACATGAAATATCTTCTTTGAAACAAAAATAAATAAGAACTTTGAAAAAAAATTGTCCTCTGCATTTGACCCATCCCTTGATCACCCCCTGGGAGGTGAGGGGAGCAGTGGGCAGCAGTGGCACTGCGCCCGGGAATCATTTTTGGTGATTCAACCCCCAATTCCAAGCCTTGATGCTGAGTGCCAAGCGGGGAAGAATGCTGGTATGAGCTTTTAAACATAACCCGTTAACTGCTGCCAATCAAATGGTGAATAAGATACTCTTTAGGGTTCATATGTTTGTAAATCTGACTGTGTTGAAGTCAGTGCCTCACCAGCCATCAACCTCACCGCACGTTACTGCTCTGTTGCTATTTGTTGTTGTGTCATAGATTTAACAAAAATCTTGCTTGATGTTTCATATGGCTTTTTCAGCCTCGTGATTTCTTTTTTTCTTAGCTCTGAATCATGAGGAAATGTCTCTTCAAATTCGCGGTGCTCTTTCAGATAGTGACGTTTCAGATTTTCACTTTTCACCAGAGCAACAGTAGTGTTGCATAGTAGACACATTGGTCTGGTACTTGCAGTAGGTAGGATGAAAACATATTGCTCTGTCCATTCTTCCTTGAAACGTCGATTTTCCCTGTCCACCTTTCTTTTACCAGCCTGAGCCAACTTGGAGCATGCCATTGTGATTTGATTCACATTCAGTGACTGACAAGTGAACAGTTAGCGAAGTAGCGATACGAGACAACTGTGTGCCTGCAGCGAAAGGTTCCATGCACTGTGCACATGACCCAGGTGGTAACAGACTATCAGCGCGTCGTTGTGAAAGAGATGACAACCCATACCCCGGAATTAGCCAATCAGAGTGGCGTTCTCTCGCTCTCACTCCGTCTCTCTCTCTTTCTCTCTCTGAGAGAGAGAGAGACGGAGTGAGTGAGACACGAGAAGTGTAAACGAAACGTGGAGATATTTGACTAAAAACAACAAAGAACGTTGACTTGCGCTAGCGATAACTCACAGATAAATACAATTATTATATTTTTTTATAATAATTATAATTATAATAATAAAAAAATAATAAAAAAAAAAAAGTTTTTATTTTTATTTTTTACTATAATTCGTGCTGGGTCCGGACGGACACGTCGCTGGGTCCGGACATGGACCGCGGTCCGCCTGTTGAGGATCACTGTTCTATTCAGTGTCCTTATAGCAGAGGGGATAAAACTAGCAGTGATCTGTAGTGCCTCCCTGAGGCCGTAAACGTGAACAGCAGGTGTAGTGGATGTGTGGGGTCAGAGGTGATCTTATGGGCTATCTGAGTGATGCTGTGACGATACAGTGTGTCTATGCAAGGGAAGGGTTGACCTGTGATACCACCGGATTTATCCACGATGCGCCGGAGTTCTTAGCGTGAATGTGATTACAAGTTACCGAACCAAACAGTTATTGAGAAGGTGAGTGTGCTTTGGATGGTTGAGGTGTAGAACTGTTGGAGGAGGTTGGGTCTGACTCACAATTTTCTGAGCTGGCAAAGAAAAAAAGAGCCGTATATTTTCTGTTTGACCATATAGCCAATGCCTCCACCTTTACATTTCTTTGACAGGTTCACTGGCCTGTCCGCGCGATAGAGAATGAAGCCGGGTGGTGTTATGGCCTGATCAGGCACGGTACGGTGCAGCCAGGTCTCAGTAAGGCATATGGCGGTTGGTATTGGTGAGGAGGAAAAGTTGATAAATGTAATTCCTTAACGATCTCACGTTTGCAAGGATCAGAGCTGGTAGTGGTGGTCTAAACGGCCGCTTCCTGAACCGGGTCCGCACATTGGCACGGTGTCTAGCACCCGGTATGCGTGTTGCTAGTATCTCCACCGGTATTGTTGAGATCGTTGTTGGATCTATTGTCCGCGAGATGCCTCTGAGTAAAAGCAACTCTAGACGTGCGTTTGTCATGCAAAACGTCTTTTTGAGGCATACTACAGACAAAAAAGACAGACAGTAGCAGAACTTGTACCGACACAAGCCTCACGGCCGCCATTTTGGTGTAGGGTAGCCTACAATATTCAGTTTTTGTAAATGACTTGACTAAAATGTTAGAAAAGAGCAGTCTTGCGTGCTTATTGCATACCTGCCAACGTTTGAAATCAGAAAAACCTAGTAGCCAGGGTCCACGCAAAATGATTGATTGCATTCAGACAGGTTAAAATGTTGCTAAAACCATCACTTTTCTATCAGTCACAGTGACTTTTCAAAACAAAAATATTACAGCAAAAATCATATGGGTTGATTGACATGTTTATTCTGTAAGCTAACTTCAATAGTTTGAAATTATTTTGACAGTTAATGCCAGTTATCCTGTCAACCTTTCACAAGACTTCAATTTGTTAATTGAAAGTATAAACAGTATAAACACTTTTTACAGTAAACAAATGGTAAAACAGTACTAAACAATTCCATAAAAAAAAAAATTGGTGTCATTATTAACTTTCTGTCCAAGCTTGTATAATCTACTGCCTTGTTCAATTGTAAAAAATATTCTGTGCCTAAAATTCACATTTCTATCACAATTATCATACTGTAAACATGGTAAGCTAACTTCATTAAAATTAATAGTCCTGTCAATAGCATGGAATTACAATTCAAATGTAGTTTTTTTGTAAGCCTTTCAAAAGAATTCAAAATATGAAAAATTCATGAAAATTAATTTAAGCCATCAGACACTTGAAAAGTGGCACATCACATCTCTAATGTAATCATTTGAACTTTTCAACAGAAATAGCACTGCAAAAATATTAAGGACATACTTCTGTATTTTGGTAGTTATGCTGTCAACATTTAACAAGATTTCTTCAACTTGGACTTGAAAGCATAAATAGTATAAACACTTTTAACAGTATAACAGTACTAAACAATTCCAATAGATAACATTGGTGTCATTACCTTTTTGTGGCTAAAATCCGAAAAACGTTGAAAGTTTTCCACTTGTATCGCTAGCAACGGCATTAGACTTGTGTTTTTTTGTCCCAACGTGGTCTTTTACATCGCTAATTCCTCCGTGTCCGATCGAAAAATCTTGTTTGCGCAAGGTGGTAGTTTTCACCCTTTTTGGAACGGATAATTATTCCCGGATAGGCTTTTGAATATTCTTCACGGAATGACTGCAGTTTTCTTTTCGGTTTAAGACTCGTTTGCGATTTTTCTCCGGCTGATTACATGATCGTTCGCTCGTTTGGAAACAATGGCAACAGGTGCCTCGTGCTTGGCAGCGGTGCTATAAATAGCCTCGCGCATGGCATTCGGAATGGCTCGACAGGAAGTTACGGGAAGCAGTGTCGATTGTCATTGTTGTTACGCGATTTCGTGAATAAAACTTAAAAAAAATATTTTTTTTTAATTAATGAAAAAACGTATTTTTTATCACTGCAACCGTAACCCGGAATAGGTTGATGAAAACTGTACTAATTACGGGAAAACCGGAGTAGTTGGCAGGTATGTTATTGGAGGACATTTAGATGTCAGCTGGGTGTTGCGCAAGTAAAAACGTTGCAGGACTGCTCGTATCGCAGATTTTAAATAAATCGGCACACCCCTCCTAAGGACGTTTCTTACCAACAAAGGGCGCCAAGCACGTGCTCATGAAAAGGCGAGTGTGGAGTACGCAGCACCGAGACCAGCTGCTGGACCATCCCCATGGAGATCACCGTGTCTGCAGGAAGGAGGAACATGTTGAGTTTTATAACAAAGTAGGGCTGCAGCTAACGATTATTTTTCTATCGATTAATCTATAGATTATTTTTTCGATTAATCGGTTAATCTATAGATTATTTTTTCGATTAATCTATAGATTATTTTTCCTTTTACCGATTTTTTTTTTAATTTAAAATGAAGAGGAAAAAATAAATGTAGGCCAGTTTTTTCAAAAGGCATGGCTTTTATTTACAAAAAAAAAAGTATGGCCACTCAGTCAACATTGACAACAACATGACAAAATATTCTGTAACAATGTAAACATTTAAAACTTTTAACATTTAACAAAATTAAAAGTAGCTTATTTGCTTTTTAATGTGCAAATATAAAAGTAAACATCCAGTGCAAATCTTAATATTCTGGAATAGTATAAGCATTTCAAAAGTAAAAGTATTGCTTATTTTGCTTTAAAATGTGCAAAAATAAAGATAAACATCCAATACAAAAAAGTGCAAAACGGAAATATTCTGTAACAAGTGTAAACATTTCAACAAAAGTAAAAGTATTGCTTATTTGCTAAAATGTGCAAAAATAAAGCTAAACATCCAATACAAAAAAGTGTACAGTGTAAACATTTCAACAAAAGTAAAAGTATTGCTTATTTTGCTTAATAACACAACAATGATAGTATGATTAAAGTGAAAGTTAATTGTTGGTTTGTACATAGTATATGTAACTGTTAATGTTGTAAAAGGTATTTGCACAACTAATTAACGTTAGCGTTTGTGACACGTCTTGTGCCGTGGGGTTCTTTCAGGACCGACAGACTGAACGCCAGACGGCTTTGCCAGGTTTACAATCTTTTAATTTTACACAAAGTCTTTTCTCTTCCAACTGCGCGGATCGTGCACCTGGGCACGATTGCGGCGTCGCTCCCGGCGCGCCCCGCCTCGCCGCTCGCTCGCCGCCGCCTCTCCACAGCGTTAAAGAGGAGCGCGTCTTTGTAAACACTGAACAGGCACGCCAAACGCGCCTCTCAGAGCGAAACGGTGCTTTAGTTTATGAATTTACAACGCAGATACAAATGACACATTCATGTTTTTGTGTAATAATGACAACGTATACGCACGCGGACGATTGACTTGTTGATGGTGATGGCAAGAACGCTGTCGGGGGTTTTCTTTTCAAATGTTCGTTCATAGCCATTGTGCTGCTATGATAGGCCATTTCCGCTCGACACAGCGTGCATACAACAACATTATTAGGCCGTTTATTGAAATACTCCCACACTTTTGACGACTTTTGGCGTGCTTTTTTCCCCTCGCTCGCATCGTCTGCTTTGCGCTCCGCCATGACAGTAAAGTAGTGTGACGTAAATATGCGACGCGCCGACGCACAAAAACGGCGTCGACATATTTACGTAACCGATGACGTCGACTACGTCGACGCGTCGTTTCAGCCTTATAACAAAGTCCAAACACGACACCTATCTCTCTTGTACACATAGGGTGAAGTGATTTATTGATAATCGCTACGTTCATGACTTTGTTTATACCTTTGTGCTCAGGATGTGACGTGAGAAGGTTAAGGAGAAGGAAAGCCGACTTGGTCTGCAGCTTCTGGTTGGCAGACTGCATGCCTCTCATCAGCACTGAGAAGCCATCGTGGGACAGAAACGCCGCCAACCCCGCCTCCTGCTCTCGCACCAGACCTGCATTCACAACATCACCTGCTTTATATGGGTCATAATGAGCATTGTGGGGCTATGACAGGCTCTCCAAAGTGTGGACCTGGGGCTATTTGTGGCCCAAAGCTGGCTTTTAATTGGCCCGCGGACACATTATTGAGAAAAAAATATGCAAGTCCTGAAATTTGAACATCGCGTAAAAAAAAAAAGAAAAAAATGGAACTGGCCCAAAATCCATACTGTACTTGATATAGTCTGATAGTTTACGTGCATACTGTCACGAACACGTGAACAAAATTCTCCAAACTTGTCTCATTTAATTGTGCTACAACAATTATTTTGTCTATTATAGTTTTTATATGTTAAATATTTATAGTTATGTTAATAACGACTTGTCCAGGGTGTACCCCGCCTTCCGCCCGAATGCAGCTGAGATAGGCTCCAGCACCCCCCCGCGACCCCGAGAGGGACAAGCGGTAGGAAATGGATGGATGGATGGATGTTAATAACGTGTTATTAGTCACACCCAGCTCCCCAACCTTGTCAAATTCTCCCCAAACTTGCCACATTTGTTAATGTTGGAATAATTGTTTGTAAGTTATCACAAAAGAAACGTTGTATTACATTATGTTCCTGATAAGAAGATGAATGCTGTCTTTCGAGGCCTAACAAGAGGAAGAAGGCTCGTGAAACGCCACTGTGATTTCAACACGGACAGATGGCAGGATCTGCTCAACTTCCAGAGGAACTCTCTTTGAAGTGTTAAACGAACTCTCTTTGAACTATTTCACAAACTCTCTTCCAACTATTTGGTAACCGAGGTCAACGCTATTTACGACCCGCTGCCCTCTTGAAGTCGCTGTGGTCAGGAGACGGGAGGGGTTATCCATTGTCCTCCAACACCTGCCCCAGCTGGATCCAGGAAGAGCCCAAGCCCGAGACATCCTCTTCTTGGTCTTCAAAGCGACCGAAAACAATGACTGTTTTACATACTTCCCATTCCTGCTGTGACATGTGTTGGTGCGTGAACATTGAACATCTGAATAAAAGAGGAGACGAAAACCTTCTTCGTCAGAGCGTGGTGCAGGACTGTACAGAGAGTGCAGTGGCCATGTCTCTCCTCAATTGAGTCCAAATTGAATTCTGTCTCTGTTTGATTCCTTGCCTTTTGTCTTGTTTAATAGATGTCCTCAGTGTTTGAACGTGACAGTTAATGCTGCCACATTGTTTTTTTCCAACTATTATAGTTTTTATGTTATTAAATATTATAGTTGTTTTTATTAACATGTTATAGTTTTTATGTTAACTTATTATTCATAATCAACCCCCCAACCTTGTCAAATTCTCCCCAAACTTGCCACATTTGTCAATGCTGCCACATTGTTTTTTTTCCAACTATTATAGTTTTTATGTTATTAAATATTATAGTTGTTTTTATTAACATGTTATAGTTTTTATGTTAACTTATTATTCGTAATCAACCCCCCAACCTTGTCAAATTCTCCCCAAACTTTGCCCATTTGTTTGTGTTGCAAGATTGTTTTGTCTAACTATTATAGTTTGTAAGTTAACTATTATTATAGTTTGTTATTAACCATTATTATAGTTTGTTATTAACCATTATTATAATTTTATTGCTATTAACGTTTTATAGTTTTTATGTTAACATGTTATTATTCATAACCTGCCCCCGAACAACTTAAAAATCTCCCCAGATTTCTCCCAGTTGTTTGTGCGGCAAATGTTTTTGTCCAGCTATTATAGTTTTTATGTTATTAACTATTATAGTTTTTATGTCTATAGGTTTTGTGTTGTTAACATGTTATTCATAAACAGCGTTTCAACCCAGTAGAAATCTCCCCAAACTTTTCCCATTTGTTTGTGCGGGAAATGCTTTTATCCAACTACTATAGTTTTATTAAAGTTGGGAATCTTTGGGCAACTCACGATTTGATTACGATTCAGGAACCGCGATTCGATTAAAAACCGATTATTGATGCATCTTTAATTCATATATATTGATGCAGTTTTACATTTATTTTCGTATCATTAAATAAGCGTATATCAATTGTAACTTGAAAAAAACCCGTGCATTTGTAATAAGAAAAAAACATTAATTCCCACATTTATTAAATTAATGGAAATGTGTGCAAAACTGGAAGTGCGCTAAAATAAAAAGGAGCTGGTTGGATCTGTCGGTGAGGTGGTTCACTGCAGTCAGACACATTTTAGAACTGTCTGCATTATTTTATGTACACTAAATAAATGGATTATCGACGTTTACTAAATCAATTCTATAATTGTCCATGTCCGAATTGCAATGCATCTAAAAATAGATTATTTCCCCCACCTCTCGTTTTTATGTTATCGTCACGGACCCACTAGCTGCGGAAGCAGACTCAATAACTCCACGGTGACGTTTTGTCACCGTGTTACCAAGTTAATAACATAAAAACTATTAGTTATATAATAGTTTCTATGTTATTAACTATTATAGTTTGTCCCCGAAATTGCCCCATTATTTTGAGATACATTCGTGCTTAAATTTTTTTGTACACCCATTGTAGTTTTTATGTTTTTAACATTTTATAGTTATGTTATTTAATGTGCACTTATTATTCAGAACCAGCATCTACCTTATCAAAATCTCCCCAAACGTGTCCCATTCGTTTGTGCTGCAAAATGTTTTTGTCTAATTATTATTGTTTTTACAGGATGCTATCAACCATTATAATTATTAAGGTATTAACGCGTTACTATTCATAACCAGCCCCATAACATCCATCCATCCATTTTCTACCGCTTGTCCCTTTTTGGGTGGCGGTGGGTGCTGGAGCGTCTCTCAGCTGCATTCGGCCAGAAGGCGGGATACACCCTGGACGAGTCGCCACCTCATCGCAGGGCCAACACAGATAGACAGACAACATTCACACACTAGGGACCATTTAGTGTTGCCAATCAACCTATCCCCAAGTGCATGTCTTTGGAGGTGGGAGGAGCCTATCCCCAGGTGCATGTCTTTGGAGGTGGGAGGAAGCCGGAGTACCCGGAGGGAACCCACTAGAGATGCGCGGATAGGCAATTATTTCATCCGCAACCGCATCAGAAAGTCGTCAACCATCCGCAATCCACCCGATCTAACATTTGATCAGAACCGCATCCGCCCGCCATCCGCCCGCACCCGCCCGTTGTTATATATCTAATATAGACGATGCAAGGCATTAGTGAGGTTATAAAGCTTTTGCCTGTTAAAGAAAGGAGACTGATCCAATGCAGCACAGACATTCGCGTGCCACGCTGTCACGACCCAGACGCACACCAGTGCGCAATCATATGGGAGCCGCGCTGAGCGCACCTCCAAGCGCGTCTCGCTGCCGGCGACGGCCGGGTATGGGCCCGACGCTCCAGCGCCATCCATTTTCAGGGCTAGTTGATTCGGCAGGTGGGTTGTTACACACTCCTTAGCGGGTTCCGACGTCCATGGCCACCGTCCTAGCTGCTGTCTATATCAACCAGGGTGAGCCCCACCCCTTTCGTGAGCGCACTGCGCGCGGAGTGACCCCTGTTACGCGCCCCCGGCAACAGGGGTGGCGGGCAGGTAAGCTGCGCGGGCGGAGCGTGCGGAGTGACCCCTGTTACGAGCCCCCGGCCACGGGGGTGGCGGGCAGGTAAGCTGCTTACCTGCTGCGCGTGACGCCGGCCGCGGCGAAGGCGGACGGGGCGGGGTGTCGGTGCAGTGGGCGCGGTGGTGACCCTGGACGTGCATCGGGCCCTTCTCGCGGATCGCCTCAGCTACGGCTCCCGGTGGGGCCCTCTCGGGGGAAGGGGCCTCGGTCCCGGACCCCGGCGAGGCGTCGGGGGCCTTCTCCGCTCCGTAAAAGTGTCCATCTCTTTTTTTCTTCTTCTTCTGTTGTGGCATATGCAGCAGGTGCCTGCTCGTTTTTCATATGTGGGTAACAACATTTAACTATGTATATATATTTCCGAATTGGTTTAACTGCCACCCGCCTGAATCTATTTAAAATCTAATTTTTTTAATTTCAAACGCCCGACCCGAACCGACCCGACCCGCGGATAAAATCTAATTTTTTTAAATTTCATCCGCCCGATCCGCGGATAATCCGCGGACTCCGCGGTTGTGCCCGCAAACCGCGCATCTCTAGAACCCACGCAGTCACAGGGAGAACATGCAAACTCCACACAGAAAGATCCCGAGCCCGGCATTGAACTCAGGACTACTGTTGCGTTTTGGACCTGTTGTTCCTCCCAGGGAATTCAAGTCACAAGTCGCTCCCAAGCTCTTTACGACACTTAAAGCTGAGTTGAAAAACCACCAGAGACAGAATAGGTATTTTGTAATATATTGGCAAAGCTTTGCAGATATATTTTTGAGACCAGTCCAGCATAGAACATTCTATCGCGCCGCCAAAATGGTCTGTCTCCCCCGATCAAAACCCCTCTCCTCTTCCTCCCCCCCTGGCAGTCGTGTCTCTCTTAGCCAAAACAAATGCTTATTATCGCTCTCTCTAACATTCCTCACTTCAAGGTTAAGCACACAGTTTTGCAGACAACCAAAAGACCACAATTGGAAGAACACAAGCTGTTTTCAAATATGACTATGAAATAAACGTAGTAACACTTAAATTCGGATATATGTAAATATCTGCCTCCGACACTACTCAGGACCTTCGTATTGTGAGGCACATGCACTAACCCCTGTGCCACCTGGCATAAAAACTATACCGTATTTTCCGCACTATTAGCCACACCTAAAAACCACAAATTTACTCAAAAGCTGACAGTGCGGCTTATAACCCGGTGCGCTTTATATATGGATTAATATTAAGATTCATTTTCATAAAGTTTCGGTCTCGCAACTACGGTAAACAGCCGCCATCTTTTTTCCCCGTAGAAGAGGAAGTGCTTCTTCTTCTACGCAAGCAACCGCCAAGGTAAGCACCCGCCCCCATAGAACAGGAAGCGCTTCTTCTTCTACTGTAAGCAACCACCCGCCCGCGTAGAAGAAGAAAAAGGGCGCAGATATTACGTTTCATTTCCTTTGTGTGTTTACATCTGTAAAGACCACAAAATGGCTCCTACTAAGCGACAGGTTTCCGGTTCATGAAAAGACGCAATCTCTCCATCCGCACACGGACTACTATTTCACAGCGACTGCCTAAAGACTTTCAAGAAAAGCTGGCTACTTTCCGTGCATATTGTAAAAACAAGATAGCTGAAAAAAAGATCCGGCCAGAGAACATTATCAACATGGACGAGGTTCCACTGACTTTTGATATTCCTGTGAACCGCACTGTGGATACAACGGGAGCACGTACGGTGAATATTCGCACCACAGGGAATGAGAAGTCATCCTTCACTGTGGTTCTAGCTTGCCATGCTAATGGCCAGAAACTTCCACCCATGGTGATATTCAAAAGGAAGACCTTGCCAAAAGAGACCTTTCCAGCCGGCGTCATCATAAAAGCTAACTCGAAGGGATGGATGAAGAAAAGATGAGCGAGTGGTTAAGGTAAGTTTACGCGAAGAGGCCGGGTGGCTTTTTTCACGCAGCTCCGTCCATGTTGATATACGACTCCATGCGCGCCCACATCACGCTGGTTTTTAATATATTATTAAAGTTTGACTGACCTATCTGACTGTTTTTTTGACATTCCTTTAGCGCAGTTAGATACGGCTTATAACACGGGGCGGCTTATAGGTGGACAAAGTTTTGAAATATGCCGTTCATTGAAGGCGCGGCTTATAACCCAGGGCGCCTTATGGTGCGGAAAATACGGTAATTAAGAACATAAAAACTATAATACTTGGACACATTTTCGTAGCAAATGTTTGGGACAAGTTTGGGGAGATTTCACAAGCTGATAGTATGATAAGGGCCCAAGTCCACACAGGTGTAGAAAATGCATCACAGTGGAACAGGTTTTGACGGCCCTGGTCTACGACATACTCACATGAGACCGCATGAAGGCCTTTCACTCGGACTTTGGGGTGGGGGTCCGAGTCTGTCAGCTGGAGAAGTTTGGGCAAAGCGCTGATCTTCAGCAGGTGGGCCTGCACTTGCGGCATGTTCTGAGCACAGGAAGCAACGAGCTGAGCGGCGCGCCACCGCAGCCCACTTTGGGCGTGACCCAAATACTTGGAGACACACAGGTCCAGCCCTCCCAGAACCATCAGATCTGCGTGGGCACACATCATCAGGATTAGGTCTGCTGCATACAAGAATGATCTCACAGCAACACTGACCTCTGGCGTTGTCGAGGTTCTCACACAGTTCTGACAGCACCTCAAAGGCGGATTCCCGCTCATCTTCTTCGTCCTCATTCCTGTCCTCCTCTCCTTTCACTTCCTCCTGGTTCAGGACAGCCAAGCACTGCTTCATCTGCTCCACTTCGTCCATCTGGCCTTTGCAGACGTCTGCAAGAGCCTCCCTGAGCCAAGAACTCCTCTGAACCACAAAGAGACAATGACACCCTGAATATAAGACGGTTTTTTTTCCCCCTAAAATGACTCTGCAAAGATGGGTGGTCACGTTATGATGGGGGGTTAGCGGTTTAACAGGCATTACCGTAAATTTCGGACTATAAGTGGCAGTTTTTTTCATAGTTTGGCCGGGCTCCAGTGCGACTTGTATGTTTTTTTCCTTCTTATTATGCATTTTCGGCAGGTGCGACTTATACTCCGAAAATACGGTAAGTATAATTTTTTCTCATTTCTACATGCTCTTTGCTGTCATTTTAACTAGGGATCGACCGATTTGGCATTTTGATACAGAACAGATATACATCAGCAAATTCAATATACTGGTATTTCCTACGCCCCCGATGCGTGGACATCGGGGGCGGTACCACTGGATTGGCAGACCGGGGTGGTGGTTCCTCTCTTTAAGAAGGGGAACCGGAGGGTGTGTTCTAACTATCGTGGGATCACACTCCTCAGCCTTCCCGGTAAGGTCTATTCAGGTGTACTGGAGAGGAGGCTACGCCGGATAGTCGAACCTCGGATTCAGGAGGAACAGTGTGGTTTTCGTCCTGGTCATGGAACTGTGAACCAGCTCTATACTCTCGGCAGGGTCCTTGAGGGTGCATGGGAGTTTGCCCAACCAGTCTACATGTGTTTTGTGGACTTGGAGAAGGCATTCGACCGTGTCCCTCGGGAAGTCCTGTGGGGAGTGCTCAGGGAGTATGGGGTATCGGACTGTCTGATTGTGGCAGTCCGCTCCCTGTATGCTCAGTGCCAGAGCTTGGTCCGCATTGCCGGTAGTAAGTCGGACACGTTTCCAGTGAGGGTTGGACTCCGCCAAGGCTGCCCTTTGTCACCCATTCTGTTCATAACTTTTATGGACAGAATTTCTAGGCGCAGTCAAGGCGTTGAGGGGATCTGGTTTGGTGGCTGCAGGATTAGGTCTCTGCTTTTTGCAGATGATGTGGTCCTGATGGCTTCATCTGGCCAGGATCTTCAGCTCTCGCTGGATCGGTTCGCAGCCGAGTGTGAAGCGACTGGGATGAGAATCAGCACCTCCAAGTCCGAGTCCATGGTTCTCGCCCGGAAAAGGGTGGAGTGCCATCTCCGGGTTGGGGAGGAGATCTTGCCCCACATGGAGGAGTTCAAGTACCTCGGAGTCTTGTTCACGAGTGAGGGAAGAGTGGATCGTGAGATCGACAGGCGGATCGGTGCGGCGTCTTCAGTAATGCGGACGCTGTATCGATCCGTTGTGGTGAAGAAGGAGCTGAGCCGGAAGGCAAAGCTCTCAATTTACCGGTCGATCTACGTTCCCATCCTCACCTATGGTCATGAGCTTTGGGTTATGACCGAAAGGACAAGATCACGGGTACAAGCGGCTGAAATGAGTTTCCTCCGCCGGGTAGCGGGGCTCTCCCTTAGAGATAGGGTGAGAAGCTCTGCCATCCGGGAGGAGCTCAAAGTAAAGCCGCTGCTCCTCCACATCAAGAGGAGCCAGATGAGGTGGTTCGGGCATCTGGTCAGGATGCCACCCGAACGCCTCCCTAGGGAGGTGTTTAGGGCACGTCCGACCGGTAGGAGGCCGCGGGGAAGACCCAGGACACGTTGGGAAGACTATGTCTCCCGGCTGGCCTGGGAACACCTCGGGGTCCCACAGGAAGAGCTGGACGAAGTGGCTGGGGAGAGGGAAGTCTGGGCTTCCCTGCTTAGGCTGCTGCCCCCGCGACCCGACCTCGGATAAGCGGAAGAAGATGGATGGATGGATGGATGATGGTATTTCCTACGCTTATAAAACGGTGCAGCTAATTTATGGATTTTTCTTTGCTGGTGGCCATTATGCAAATAGTTAAAAAAAACAAAACGTGCAAAGACACTGAAATGCTGTGTTATTGTTTGTGCTATGGCGCCATCTTTTGGATAATGTCGCTCACTGCAGATGCAGCTTGGTGAATCCCTACAAGTTTTTCCTGCCGTTTAAATCTTTAAACCGGAAGTAGAAGTACCATTCCGTCTTCCAGCCGTCCATAGCGGTCGAAATGATTCTTCATTCGCCACTCCGAGCAAGGTTTGTAAGTTTTACAATACAACTAAAACAATTCTTACTTACGAAACCGTCCCAGGTGTGATGTCTGTAGGAGTGTTTTTATCCATATTTGTATGTGCTATCGTAATGTAATCAAGCTAGCGTCATTAGCATTAGATAATATACTAACAGGTTTACAAATGTCTGTGTTAGTATTATTAACTTACAATGGCGTTCGTTGTGTATTGTTTCAGTTTCACAAAGTCCTCAGTAAGTTCACCAAAACGTCACCGTGGAGTTATTGAGTCTGTTTAGCTGATTGGAGAACTGGATTCCGCAGCTAGTGGGTCCGTGATGATGACGACATCTGTTTTGTTTGATCTTCCGTTTTACTGCCGTGTTACAGACACCGTTTGGAAACAATTAAGGTAAGTAAATAAATACTTACAAAATATTTCTGTGTAAATAACTCATTTCACAACGTATATATTTGCGGCTTATAGTCTGGAGTGGCTAAAATATATATTATTTAATTTAGTGGGTGTGGCTGTATATTTCAGAAAATACATTATTCACCTATGTAGAACCCAGGCCGTCCGCATTAGAGGTGCGCGTGTGGTAGAGATGCGCGGTTTGCGGACACAACCGCGGAGTCCGCGGATTATCCGCGGGTCGGGCGGTTGAAATTAAAAAAAATTAGATTTTATCCGTGGGTCGGGTCGGGCGGTTGAAATAAAAAAAAATTAGATTTTAAATAGATTCAGGCGGGTGGCAGTTAAACCAATTGGGAAATATATATACATAGTTAAATGTTGTTACCCACATACGAAAAACGAGCAGGCAACTGCAGCATATGCCACAACAGAAGAAGAAAAAAAAAAGAGATGGCAACGCCGGCAGCAAACGTGGTACGCGACAAACTAAAAAAGGGAATACTAAAGACCAGGGGAAAAAAAGGCCAGAAAAGTTCAGCGTGGACTCGTTTTTATGAGGTTGTAAATCAGGATGATAGTAATGCTGGCTACGTGATTTGCAAGAGCTGCGACGCTGTTTATGTCTACGACAGTCACAAAACCGGGACATCTAACATGGTGCATCACATTTGTGCAAAACCCCGAACCTCCACAAACACCCTGAGCATGAGCAGTTTTGTCCGCCGTGATCCCAGAAGAGTGCCACAGGATGTTAAAACAAGATAGAACGCAGCTGCCTGCAGCAGTCTGAGTGACGCGCGCGAGCGCGCTTGGAGGTGCGCTCAGCGCGGCTCCCAGATGATTGCGCACTGGTGTGCGTCTGGGCCGTGACAGCGTGGCACGCATTGAATGTCTCTGCTCCATTGGATCAGTCTCCTTTCTTTAACAGGCAAAAGCTTTATAACCTCACTAATGCCTTGCATCATCTATATTAGATATATAACAACGGGCGGGTGGCGGATGGCGGGCGGGTGCGGTTTTGATTAAATGTTGGTTCGGGTGGATGGTTGACGACTTTTGTGATGCGGTTGCGGATGAAATAATTGCCTATCCGCGCATCTCTAGCGTGCGGACAATCCGTCTTGATTACTGTAACGTATTATTTTCGGGACTCCCTATGTCTAGCATTAAAAGATTACAGTTGGTACAAAATGCGGCTGCTTCTCTTTTGACAAGAACAAGAAAGTTTGATCATATTACGTCTATACTTTATATACATATATATCGATATATATACCTATACTGGCTCACCTGCACTGGCTTCCTATGCACTTAATATGTGACTTTAAGGTTTTACTACTTACGTATAAAATACTAAACGGTCTAGCTGTCGGATGTTGTTGTGGCTTGTGCAGCCCTTTGAGACACTCGTGATTTAGGGCTATATAAGTAAACATTGATTGATAGCTCCATCCTATCTCTATTAACTAGATCCACTATGGATTGGACTCTCACACTATTAACTACATCCACTATGGACTAGACTCTCACACAATTAACTAGATCCACTATGGACTGGACTCTATCACTATTAACTAGATCCACTATGGACTGGACTCTCACACTATTAACTAGATCAGTGGTTCTTAACCTGGGTTCGATGGAACCCTAAGGGTTCGGTGAGTCGGCCTCAGGGGTTCGGCGGAGGTCAAAACACACCTGACTCAACGTGTAAATACAAACTTCTCCCTATCGGCGTATGACGGATACGGCAACAGCTGACTGATTTGCAGGTGTGTAATTTGTTGTGAGTTTATGCACTGTGTTGGTTTTGTTCTTTGAACAAGGTGATGTTCATGCACACTTTAGTCCATCCATCCATCCATTTTCTACCGCTTATTCCCTTTGGGGTCGCGGGGGGCGCTGGAGCCTATCTCAGCTACAATCGAGCGGAAGGCGGGGTACACCCTGGACAAGTCGCCACCTCATCGCAGGGCCAACACAGATAGACAGACAACATTCACACTCACATTCACACACTAGGGCCAATTTAGTGTTGCCAATCAACTTAGCCTATCCCCAGGTGCATGTCTTTGGAGGTGGGAGGAAGCCGGAGTACCCGGAAGGAACCCACGCAGTCACGGGGAGAACATGCAAACTCCACACAGAAAGATCCCGAGCTGGACTCTCACACTCTTAACTAGATCCACTATGGACTGGACTCTCACACTATTAACTAGATCCACTACGGACTGGACTCTCACACTACTAACTAGATCCACTATGGACTGGACTCTCACACTACTAACTAGATCCACTATGGACTGGACTCTCACACTATTAACTAGATCCACTACGGACTGGACTCTCACACTACTAACTAGATCCACTATGGATTGGACTCTCACACCATTAACTAGATCCACTATGGACTGGACTCAAACACTACTAACTAGATCCACTATGGACTGGACTCTCACACTATTAACTAGATCCACTATGGACTGGACTCTCACACTACTAACTAGATCCACTACGGACTGGACTCTCACACTATTAACTAGATCCACTATGGACTGGACTCTCACACTATTAACTAGATCCACTATGGACTGGACTCTCACACTATTAACTAGATCCACTATGGACTGGACTCTCACACTACTAACTAGATCCACTGTGGACTGGACTCTCACACTATTAACTAGATCCAGCACGGACTGGACTCTCACACTATTAACTAGATCCACTATGGACTGGACTCTCACACCATTAACTAGATCCACTACGGACTGGACGCTCACACTATTAACTAGATCCACTATGGACTGGACTCTCACACTACTAACTAGATCCACTATGGACTGGACTCTCACACTATTAACTAGATCCACTATGGACTGGACTCTCACACTATTAACTAGATCCACTATGGACTGGACTCTCACACTATTAACTAGATCCACTATGGACTGGACTCTCACACTATTAACTAGATCCACTACGGACTGGACTCTCACACTACTAACTAGATCCACTACGGACTGGACTCTCACACTATTAACTAGATCCACTATGGACTGGACTCTCACACTATTAACTAGATCCACTATGGACTGGACTCTCACACTATTAACTAGATCCACTACGGACTGGACTCTCACACTACTAACTAGATCCACTACGGACTGGACTCTCACACTATTAACTAGATCCACTATGGACTGGACTCTCACACTATTAACTAGATCCACTATGGACTGGACTCTCACACTATTAACTAGATCCACTATGGACTGGACTCTCACACTATTAACTAGCTCCACTACGGACTGGACTCTCACACTACTAACTAGATCCACTATGGACTGGACTCTCACACTACTAACTAGATCCACTATGGACTGGACTCTCACACTACTAACTAGATCCACTATGGACTGGACTCTCACACTATTAACTAGATCCACTATGGACTGGACTCTCACACTACTAACTAGATCCACTATGGACTGGACTCTCACACTATTAACTAGATCCAGTACGGACTGGACTCTCACACTATTAACTAGATCCACTACGGACTGGACTCTCACACTACTAACTAGATCTACTATGGACTGGACTCTCACACTATTAACTAGATCCACTATGGACTGGACTCTCACACTATTAACTAGATCCACTATGGACTGGACTCTCACACTATTAACTAGATCCACTATGGACTGGACTCTCACACCATTAACTAGATCTACTATGGACCGGACTCTCACACTACTAACTAGATCCACTACGGACTGGACTCTCACACTACTAACTAGATCCACTATGGACTGGACTCTCACACTACTAACTAGATCCACTACGGACTGGACTCTCACACTATTAACCAAAGTTTCTCATTGTATCCCATTGGGTTGAGTTTTTTCCTTGCCCTGATGTGGGATCTGAGCCGAGGATGTCATTGTGGCTTGTGCAGCCCTTTGAGACACTCGTGATTTAGGCTATATAAGTGGGTACGGAACCGGGCGGGTTGGACCGTTAAAGAATCCACAATGAACATACCTCTTGTGACATGGCTTCAACGGCAGCAGGTTCCTCTGCAACAGAGCCGGCGTCAATTGCCAAGTGTAGAACTCCCTGAAGATTCTGAGGATATCTCCTGTTTTGCCTTCCTTCTGCCATCTTGATTTGGACTACAATCAACAACAGACGAATGAAAACCCAGCTAACATCTTGCCAGCTACAGTATTTACAACACTTTATATATCATGGACTCCAACTTACCTTTAAAATGTTATAAACACGATACTGGCCCGTGGAATGGTTCTAGTAGTCCGCAGGGCTGCCTTCTCTAATAATAAGTTCACGCACAAGAAGTTGCCAGAACCTTCTAGCTAACACTGCCATGTTTTACCGTAAGGGCAACACGAAAGTCGCAAAGGAATTTTGAGGTCAACCCTGACTGCACGCTGTCGTTCCGGTCGGAAGACGGTTCTGTAAATACATTTACATGAATAAATTATTGACAGTGATAAAACACAACAAAGTGCGTGATATAAGTATAGTATTCAATAAGCGAATTGCTAAACTCTCTATTAGCGTAGTTAAGGTAAATACATGACGCATAGGTTAGGGGCGTTCAAAGAGCGCTAGTAGAAATGAGAGCATTAACGTTTGGCAATACATATATACAATTAAGTATATAATAAATATATGATGTGTAGTAATTTTAGTGTTTAATTTGGATAAAATGTTGTAAATTGTCTATAGTAGAGAGGAAATTGGATTAGATATTGTATTGTTTCACTTTGTTACGTCTGCACTTGATATTACTCTCTTGGTGCCTCGTTCGTCTTTGGGTTATTTGACTGGTCCAAGATGGCGGCGCTGCTGGGACTGCGTGCTTGCGTCTCTGGTAAATTGTCAAATGTTTCAGTCTCCTCGCTCATATCATGCTGCCTTTTTGCTTTACATTGTTGTGTTCATTCATAGTCAGTCTGACTCGTTGCGAACATCTTTATTGTGGTTTGTAGAAACCCGTAAAACGGGGGCATGATGCACAGCAAGGTCACGTTACCGGCGAATGTTAGCTAACACCTCAAACTAGCAGTGATGGAAAAGTGCTCAAATGTGATTTATTGTTTATCATATCGTATTTTAATCTTTATTCGGGCGATTGGTACACAACACGCTGGTCCAAGAATTGATAGTGTTGGAGCAGATGTGTGCGTTTCAATGTAAACTTGATAGCCGGGCTCAGACACTCACAGTGTTTGATGATGTAAACGTGCTTCACTAATCAATCAATCAATCAATCAATGTTTATTTATATAGCCCTAAATCACAAGTGTCTCAAAGGGCTGCACAAGCCACAACGACATCCTCGGTACAGAGCCCACATAAGGGCAAGGAAAAACTCACCCCAGTGGGACGTCGATGTGAATGACTATGAGAAACCTTGGAGAGGACCGCATATGTGGGTAACCCCCCCAACATAATATTGTGAGAGTACAGTCCATAGTGGATCCAGCATAACAGTAAGAGTCCAGTCCATAGTGGGGCCAGCAGGAAACCATCCCGAGCGGAGACGGGTCAGCAGCGCAGAGATGTTCCCAACCGATATACAGGCGAGCGGTCCACCCCGGGTCCCGACCCCGGACAGCCAGCACCCCATCCACGGCCACCGGACCTGTGTGTCTCCCCTTCCACAAGGGGTAGGGGGGAGCAGAGGAGAAAAGAAAAGAAACGGCAGATCAACTGGTCTAAAAAAAAGAGGGGGCTATTCAAAAGCTAGAGTATACAAATGAGTTTTGAGATGGGACTTAAATGCTTCTACTGAGTAATACTAATAATAATAATAATAATAATAACTGGGATTTATATAGCGCTTTTCTAAGTACCCAAAGTCACTTTACATGTAGAACCCATCAATCATTCACACCTGGTGGTGGTAAGCTACTTTCATAGCCACAGCTGCCCTGGGGTAGACTGACGGAAGCGTGGCTGCAATTTGCGCCAACGGCCCCTCCGACCACCACCTATCATTCATCATTCATCATTCAGTTCACCGGTGTGAGTGGCACCGGGGGCAAAGGGCGAAGTGTCCCGCCCAAGGACACAACGGAAGCGATTTTTGGATGGTAAGAGGCGGGGAGTGAACCTGCAACCCTCAGGTTTCTGGCACGGTTGCTCTACCCACTACGCCATGCCGCTAATGTAAACACTTACTACCTATTATTGCAGGGGTGGGCAATACATTTTTACCGGGGGCCGCATGAGCGACCTGAGCACTGCTGGAGGGCCACACCGACAATATTTCAATGACATTTTTGCTCAAATTATTTTTGATATACCGTAAGATACATAATAATGATAATAATAATTTCATTTAACCTAACTTAACTTTATACAAAAGCAGATTGCTTTTGATGGTTTTATTTTTAACACTGTCTTACACAACACTTCCTAATGTATCCATCTTCTTCCGCTTATCCGAGGTCGGGTCGCGGGGGCAGCAGCCTAAGCAGGGAAGCCCAGACTTCCCTCTCCCCAGCCACTTCTTCCAGCTCCTCCCGGGGGATCAGGCGTTCCCAGGCCAGCCGGGAGAGATAGTCTTCCCAGCGTGTCCTGGGTCTTCCCCGTGGCCTCCTACCGGTCGGACGTGCCCTAAACACCTCCCTAGGGAGGCGTTCGGGTGGCATCCTGACCAGATGCCCGAACCACCTCATCTGGCTCCTCTCCATGTGGAGGAGCAGCGGCTTTACTTTGAGCTCCCCCCGAATGACAGAGCTTCTCACCCTATCTCTAAGGGAGAGCCCCGCCACTCGGCGGAGGAAACTCATTTCGGCCGCTTGTACCCGTGATCTTGTCCTTTCGGTCATAACCCAAAGCTCATGACCATAGGTGAAGATGGGAACGTAGATCGACCGGTAAATCGAGAGCTTTGCCTTCCGGCTCACAACGGATCGATACAGCGTCCGCATTACTGAAGACGCCGCACCGATCCGCCTGTCGATCTCACGATCCACTCTTCCCCCACTCGTGAACAAGACTCCGAGGTACTTGTACTCCTCCACTTGGGGCAAGATCTCCTCCCCAACCCGGAAATGGCACTCCACCCTTTTCCGGGTCACCGGGGCCCCCCTCTGGAGCCAGGCCCGGAGGTGGGGCACGATGGCGAGCCGCCTGGTGGCCGGGCCTGTCCCCATGGGGCCCGGCCGGACACAGCCCGAAGAGGCAACGTGGGTTCCCCCCTCCAATGGGCTCACCACCCATAGCAGGGGCCATAGAGGTCGGGTGCAGTGTGAGCTGGGCGGAAGCCGAGGGCAGGGCACTTGGCGGTCCGATCCTTGGCTACATAAGCTGGCTCTTGGGACGTGGAACGTCACTTCCCTGGGGGGGAAGGAGCCTGAGCTAGTGCGTGAGGTGGAGAAGTTCCGGCTAGACATAGTCGGACTCACTTCGACGCACAGCAAGGGCTCTGGAACCACTTCTCTTGAGAGGGGCTGGACTCTCCTAATGTATAATACAATGCAAAAATGTCCATTTCTGTCACTTTATCCTGCATCCTCTTTAAAAGTCCAACATTTTTCCCCGTCAGATTTGGACAAGCATCTGTTGTCACACCTGCCAGCTTGTCCCATTTCAGTCCTAACATGCATTTACCTATGTGAACAAGTCATTACCTGTGGTTGTCTCTTTAATTGACTGCATGGCTGCCAGCTCCTCCGTGATTTGAAAGTCTGCAGTTATCCCACGTAAGAAGATGAGCAGCTGGGCGGTGTCACGTATATCGCAGCTCTCATCCAAAGCCAGCGAAAAACAGTCAAAGTCGGCCGTTCTGTTCTTCAGCTGAAGCTCCGAGTTTCCAGCGATGGTCTCAACCCACCTCGTTACAGTGCGTCGGGAGAGTGACACGTTCTCAAATGCGCCCCCTCTTCTCCGGGCATATCAGCGCAACAGAGTCCAATAAGCACTCCTTAATAAACTCTCCGTCGGAAAACGCCTTACTTTTTCTGTCGATTTTGTGAGAAATGACAAAACTTGTCCTGATGGCCGCATCTCTGGGGGTGTGAAATTTGGCAAAAAGTCCTTGTTGGGTTTGCAGTTTTACCATCAACGCATCAGCCTCCCTTGCGCGCACTTCATCAGACAGATTCCGATATTTTTCCTCGTGCTTCGTTGTGTAGTGGAGATTCAAATGACATTCTTTAAACACAGCAACCTGTGTACCACACATTAAGCACACGGCTTTACCTTTAATTTCTGTAAAGAAATACTTGGCAGTCCATGTCTTGTTGAAAACACGCCATTCGTCATCAACTTTTCTTTTTTTAGCGTCTCGGGGGTAACCAAGCATCACTTGTCGCTGTGCACCTTCACTCACAGGTTACACACGGACATACGCCCATAAATAACACTTTTCAAAATAAAAGCAGCACAGTTGTATTGCACGCACAACATAGATGTTTTTTTTAATTTATTTTGTCATTAGGGCCCGCATGGCCCATTGCATAAGGACTCCCAAAGGGAGTCCTTATGCAATGGGACATAAGGACCTATTGAATTTGTAAGGTTTTATTATTATTATTATACCGGCCGCCTCTTTGAGCTACAATTTGACCCACTTAACATGCTTCAAAACTCACCATATTTGACGCACACATCAGGGCTAGCGAAAAAAACCAAACCCCAAAAATAAAAATTGCGCTCTAGCGCCCCCTAGGAAAAAAAAAAAACTAGACTGCCTGTAACTCCCACTAGGAAGGTCGGAGAGACATAAAACAAAAACCTTTATGTAGGTGTGACTTAGACCTAAATTTCATAATAGTATATTCTCGGGCAAAAATCAACAGGAAGTTGGCAATTCCCCCTTCAAGACAAAAAAAGTACTAAAAACAGTCACTTTTGCCTCTTTGAGCTGTAATTTGACCCCCTTAACATGCTTCAAAACTCACCGAACTGAACACACACATCAGGACTGGCAAAAATTGTGATCTAATAAAAAAACCTAACCCCAAATCTCAAAATTGTGCTCTAGCGCAATTTTTTAATGAAACGCACAAAAAACTGCTCCTCGGATGAAAAAACTGACAAAACTGCCTGTAACTCTCCCTGGGAAGGTCGGAGAGACATGAAACAAAAACCTCTATGTAGGTCTCACTTAGACCTACATTTCATAAATTGACAACCCCCAGCAAAAATCAACAGGAAGTTTGCTATTCCCCCTTCAAAACAAATTTTTTGTAAAAACCGGTCACCTTCCTTCAAAAACTATCTCCTCTGGGCGCGTTTGTCGTTTCGGCTTCAAACTAACTCAGGAGAGAGATTAAACCCTTGTGTATAAAATAACAGAACAACGTTTTAATACCTGCTCCGGTTTTGATTTTATGACCCTTCAAAAACCCGTTGCGCTGATGCTGCTGCGCTGCTGTTCTTTTTTTAAGATGGCTGCTTAAAAGCAGGAAGCACCAACGTGCCCACAGAATGCAGACAAGGTAGGTACACTAGACAAAAGTCTTGGGACACTTCAGACTAAAAGTAGACAAAAGTATTGGGACACTTAGGACTAGCACCTGCCAAATACGCGGGCCCGACCAATGCTGCTTGCAGCTTTAATTTGTGATTGTCGCTGTTCACGTTCACTCACAATCGCGCACGAGCATACGTCCACACGGAAGTACCGGTAATACAAATAATGCTTTTCAAAACAAAAGCAGCACCGTTGTATTGCACACTCGACATAGATACTTTTTAAAATGTATTTTGTCATTTATGATTGGCCTCACGCGGGCCGGACAGGGACGCACAAAGGTCCGGATGTGGCCTGCGGGCCGTAGAATGCCCAGGTGTGTATTATTGTTTACTGTAAACTAGCCATTGACTGGCATCGCTTTTTGCAATAAACTAACTGATGACGTCCCGATTATTTGAAGGCCGCTGATTCAGCAGTTATCTGAATTCAGACTTTTCTTGTCGTCCTCAGCCCTCCAGGTGTCCTCACCAAGCCTCCTGCAGAGCTCCTTTAAACTGGTGAGTGTGCACACCAGCGAACGTTTACGATGCCTAATGAATCAGTGCCTGGAACTGTGCAAATGTTGTTTTTGTGTCGCAGTGTGCCGTGCCTCTGAGTCAGCGGACCTTCGCTGCAGAGGCCAAGAAGACCTACAGCAGGGACAAGCCGCACGTCAACATTGGCACCATTGGTCACGTGGACCACGGCAAGACCACCCTAACTGCAGCCATCACAAAAGGTAAGGACGCGCTGCCTCTGACTGACGGAGATAACATTTTGCCATTTTCACCCATCGGGCTTGTCCCAGCAGCACTCAAACGCAACGCAAATGGGTCGGCAACCCAAAATGTTGAAAGAGCCACATTGGACCAAAAACACAAAAAACTAATCTGCACGATGTCTCCGCAACGTACCTGTTGAATGCCCTGACGTTTTACCTGTGTGCTTGTGTTGTATACCCAGTGCTTGCGGACGCAGGTTGCGCTAACTTTAAAAAATATGAGGAGATTGACAACGCCCCCGAGGAGAAGGCCAGAGGAATTACCATCAACGCTTCTCATGTGGAATATGCTACAGCCAACAGACATTACGCTCATACAGACTGTCCCGGACATGCCGATTATGTCAAGGTAAGATAATATATATATATATATATATATCAGTGACGTGCAGTCACTAGAGGCAGATGAGGCGGGGCCTCACCTGCCATCATGGAAAGAAAAAAAATGTAAAAAGAAAAAAATGTTTATTAAATTGTTAAATGTATCCAGTGATTATACTATAAAGTTATTTTCCATTTAACTTCACCAGTTTTAGATTATTTGTATTCAAAATCGCTGAATTTTCACATTTGCCGTTCAAATACTGAGAAGAGACGGTGCGGTGAACAGCAGCCAGTTGAGGCACGTCACTCAGTTGTGCCTCAACATGGATTGCGGACTCAGCTAACTGCTGGCCTGCTGTGCAGTGAGACCGTATTGCTATATGAACTATATTATACATTTCCATAGTTTAGTTAGCTGAGGTATATAATGTACAGTGTATTTTGTCAACAACTGTATGTGTGTAACGTATTTCTTGTGCTGAGCGATCATAAAACGGCTGCAAAAGACGCACTGGCTGAGGCTCGCAGTAATCCGCCTCCTGCACCCCCGCCGTAGAATTTGCACCCCCTGACGGGAGTGTTATATCAACTAAAGCCCACACTTAAACTTTCCACGTGCAAGATTGAATCTATTTAAAAAAGTTATTTCATAAGAAGCCAAAAAGTGCAAAAACAATAATGTTCGTGTTGGAGGAGTTGTGAATGACTGCAGGGCCACAACATTAACCTAATTCACAACTCCTCCAACACGAACATTATTGTTTTTGCACTTTTTGGTTTCTTATTAAATAACTTTTGTAACCTATTTTTATGTGCTTTCCTCTTTGTGATGTTAAGTTCCTGTTATGCGCTGTTATACAGTATATGCCTTGAGCTCTTATTTTGAAGGCGTTAAGAGCGGAAGTGATGACACGTTGGAGTGGAGCGTAGGTTTTTGAAAGAAGGTAAATAAAGTGGTCCTCGTGTAAACTGGAGCCTCCGTGTTTGTTATTTTGTAGTTTCATACAGTTTGGGGGCCTTTTATAAACCCTCGGTTACACTTTTTTTTAAATAGATTCAATCTTGCACGTGGAAAGTTGAAGTGAGGGCTTTAGTTGATATAACACTCCCGTCAGGGGGTTCATTAATCCAGCACAACAGCGGCGCATGGACTTCATTTATAAGTAAAAGTAAGACCATAATAACGTTTTTTTTTTATTAAATGTGCTTTTTTGTGTGCTACAGTTTGTATGTGTAAAGTTAAAGTTAAGTTAAAGTAGCAATGATTGTCACACACACACTAGGTGTAATGAAATGTGTCCTCTGCATTTGACCCATCCCCTTGTTCACCCCCTGGGAGGTGAGGGGAGCAGTGGGCAGCAGCGGCGCCGCGCCCGGGAATCATTTTTGGTGATTTAACCCCCAATTCCAAGCCTTGATGCTGAGTGCCAAGCAGGGAAGAATGCTGGTATGAGCTTTTAAACATAACCCGTTAACTGCTGCCAATCAAATGGTGAATAAGATACTCTTTAGGGTTCATATGTTTGTAAATCTGACTGTGATGAAGTCAGTGCCTCACCAGCCATCAACCTCACCACACGTCACTGGTATATATATATATATATATATATACACACAAAAAACCCCAAACTAGTGAAGTTGTCACACTGTGTAAATGGTAAATAAAAAGAGAATACAACAAATCCTTTTCAACTTATATTCAATTGAATAGACTGCAAAGACAAGATACTTAATGTTCCAACTGGAAAACTTTATTTTTTTGCAAATATTAGCTCATTTGGAATTTGATGCCTGCAGCATGTTTCAAAAAAGCTGGCACAAGTGGCAAAAAAGACTGAGAAAGATGAAGAATGCTCATCAAACCCTTATTTCAAACACATCCCACAGGCGAACAGGCTAATTGGGAACAGGTGGGTGCCATGATTGGGTATAAAAGCAGTCATTCACAAACAAGGATGGGGTGAGGGTCACCACTTTGTCAACAAGTGCGTGAGAAAATTGTCCAACAGCTTAAACGCAAAATTTCTCAACGAGCTATCGCAAGGAATTTAGGGATTTCTCCATCTACGGTCCGTAATATCATCGAAAGGTTCAGAGAATCTGAAGAAATCACTGCATGTAAGCAGCACAGCTGAAAACCAACATTGAATGCCCGTGACCTTCGATCCCTCAGGCGGTACTGCATCAAAAAGCGACATCAGTGTGTAAAGGATATCACCACATTGACTCAGGAACACTTAAGAAAACCACTGTCAGTAACTACAGTTGGTTGCTGCATCTGTAAGTGCAAGTTAAAACTGTAAAATGCAAAGCCTAAGCCATTTATCAACAACACCCAGAAACGTGGAAGAGTGTTCTGTGGTCTGACGAGTCCTCTTTTCAATTGTTTTTGGAAACTGTGGACGTCGTGTACTCCGGAACAAAGAGGGGAAAAAAACATGCGGACTGTTATAGGCGCAAAGTGTAAAAGGCGGCATGTGTGATGGTATGGGGGTGTATTAGTGTCCAAGGCATGGGTAACTTACACATCTGTGAAAGCACCATTAATGCTGAAAGGTACATACCGGTAAAGGTTTTGGAGCAACATATGTTGCCATCCAAGCAACGTTATCATGGACGCCCCTGCTTATTTCTGCAAGACAATGCCAAGCCACGTGTTACAACAGCGTGACTGTACATATGTATTTATTTGTGTATATATGTTATATGTGTATAACTATGGCTTTTGTCAAGGTAAGGAAGAGAAGTCACTTATAAGCTTCTGCTGTGTCCTAATTCCATTTCTCTCCACAGAACATGATCACAGGCACGGCTCAGATGGATGGTTGCATCCTGGTGGTGGCGGCCACCGACGGCCAGATGCCGCAGACGCGCGAACACCTCCTGCTGGCCAAGCAGATCGGCGTGGAGCATGTGGTGGTGTTCATCAACAAAGCCGACGCGGTGGAAGACAAGGAGATGGTGGAGCTGGTGGAGATCGAGATCCGCGAGCTTCTCACCGAGTTTGGCTACGACGGCGAGAACGCGCCCGTCGTGGTCGGCTCCGCCCTCTGCGCCCTGGAGGTGAGTGGCGTGCGGCGTCGGCGGCGTTAGGCCGCACGCTTTGGAGTCGCGACTAATTATTTGTGACACTTCACGTCAGAACCGCGAGCCGGAGCTTGGCCTGAACGCGGTGATGCAACTGCTGGAGATTGTGGATTCCTACGTTCCGTTACCCAAAAGAGAACTGGAAAAGCCCTTCCTTCTGCCCATCGAGAGCGTTTATTCCATCCCTGGTAATCATCATCTCTAGTACTAGATGTATATTCTTTACTGTATAGTCCTGTATTCATTAGATCAGGGCAATTAATTTTTACCGGGGGCCGCATAAGCAACCCGAGCACTGCTGGAGGGCCACACCGACAATATTTCAATTAAATTTTGCTCAAATTATTTTTGATATAACGTAAGATCAGAGGTGGGCAGAGTAGCCAGAAATTGTACTCAAGTAAGAGTACTGTTACTTTAGAAATGTATTACTCAAGTAAAAGTAAGGAGTAGTCACCCAAATATTTACTTGAGTAAAAGTAAAAAGTATGTTGTGAAAAAACTACTCAAGTACTGAGTAACTGATGAGTAACATACACATATATATATATATATATATATACACATACATATATATACACACATATATATATATATATACATACATTGATATGTACAGTATATAATTTATATTTATTGATTGTGCCGTTTTTGTTCACATGTTAAAGGTGTTTTAATGAATATACATGCATGTTTAACACATATAGATTCCTTTCTTTCATGAAGACAAGAATATAAGTTGGTGTATTACCTGATTCTGATGACTTGCATTGATTGTAATCAGACAGTAGTGATGATAACGTCCACGTTTTCAAATGGAGGAGAAAAAAAGTTCCTCCTTTCTGTCTAATATCACATGAAAGTGGTTGGTTTTTGGCATCTTATTTATCCAGCTTCCATATTCGTTTTTATACACTTTACAAGAAATACATTGGCGGCAAACTCCGTCGCTTGCTAGCTTGTTTGCGCTGGCTTTCGGAGACTCTTATTTTGAAAGCGCAGGCGCGATGGAGCGGCACTTTTATTGTGAAGACAGGAACTGTGCAGTCAGTCTTTAGGCTTTTGACGGGAGGTACGGTTGAAATAAAAAAGGGTCTTTTTTCCTTCACACTTTTGATTGATTGATTGGAACTTTTATTAGTAGATTGCACAGTACAGTACATATTCTGTACGATTGACCACTAAATGGTAACACCCCAATAAGTTTTTCAACTTGTTTAAGTCAAGTCATGTGACCGCCTGGCTCTGTTTGATTGGTCCAACGTCACCAGTGACTGCATCTGATTGGTGGAACGGAGTGAACGTCACCAGTGACTGTATTTGTTGAAACGCAGGCACTATGAAGGTCTGTCTGATAGACCAAAACAAACAAAGCGTGCATTAACAGATCGATAAAAATTAGTAGTGAGTAGCGAGCTGAATGTAGATAAAAGTAGCGTTTCTTCTCTATAAATATACTCAAGTAAAAGTAAAAGTATGTTGCATTAAAACTACTCTTAGAAGTACAATTTATCCCAAAAGTTACTCAAGTAGATGTAACGGAGTAAATGTAGCGCGTTACTACCCACCTCTACGTAAGATAAATAATAATAATTTAATTTAACCTAACTTAACTTTATACAAAAGCAGATTGCTTTTGATGGTTTTATTTTTAACACTGTCTTACACAACACTTCCTAATGTATAATACAATGCAAAAATGTCCATTTCTGTCACTTTATCCTGCATCCTCTTTAAAAGTCCAACATTTTTCCCCGTCAGATTTGGACAAGCATCTGTTGTCACACCTGCCAGCTTGTCCCATTTCAGTCCCATCCATCCATCCATCCATCTTCTTCCGCTTATCCGAGGTCGGGTCGCGGGGGCAGCAGCCTAAGCAGGGAAGCCCAGACTTCCCTCTACCCAGCCACTTCGTCCAGCTCCTCCCGGGGGACCCCGAGGCGTTCCCAGGCCAGCCGGGAGACATAGTCTTCCCAACGTGTCCTGGGTCTTCCCCGCGGCCTCCTACCGGTCGGACGTGCCCTAAACACCTCCCTAGGGAGGTGTTTATCCTGACCAGATGCCCGAACCACCACATCTGGCTCCTCTCCATGTGGAGGAGCAGCAGCTTTACTTTGAGCTCCTCCCGGATGACAGAGCTTCTCACCCTATCTCTAAGGGAGAGACCCGCCACCCGGCGGAGGAAACTCATTTCGGCCGCTTGTACCCGTGATCTTGTGCTTTCGGTCATAACCCAAAGTTCATGACCATAGGTGAGGATGGGAACGTAGATCGACCGGTAAATTGAGAGCTTTGCCTTCCGGCTCAGCTCCTTCTTCACCACAACGGATCGATACAGCGTCCGCATTACTGAAGACGCCGCACCGATCCGCCTGTCGATCTCACGATCCACTCTTCCCCCACTCGTGAACAAGACTCCGAGGTACTTGAACTCCTCCACTTGGGGAAAAATCTCCTCCCCAACCCGGAGATGGCACTCCACCCTTTTCCGGGAGAGAACCATGGACTCGGACTTGGAGGTGCTGATTCCCATCCCAGTCGCTTCACACTCGGCTGCGAACCGATCCAGCGAGAGCTGAAGATCTTGGCCGGAGGAAGCCATCAGGACCACATCATCTGCAAAAAGCAGAGACCTAATCCTGCAGCCACCAAACCAGATCCCCTCAACGCCTTGACTGCGCCTAGAAATTCTGTCCATAAAAGTTATGAACAGAATCGGTGACAAAGGGCAGCCTTGGCGGAGTCCAACCCTCACTGGAAACGTGTCCGACTTACTGCCGGCAATGCGGACCAAGCTCTGGCACTGATCATACAGGGAGCGGACTGCCACAATCAGACAGTCTGATACCCCATACTCTCTGAGCACTCCCCACAGGACTTCCCGAGGGACACGGTCGAATGCCTTCTCCAAGTCCACAAAACACATGTAGACTGGTTGGGCAAACTCCCATGCACCCTCAAGGACCCTGCCGAGAGTATAGAGCTGGTCCACAGTTCCACGACCAGGACGAAAACCACACTGTTCCTCCTGAATCCGAGGTTCGACTTTCAGTCGTGATTTCAGTCCCAACATGTCCAAACACGCGTTTACCTATGTGAACAAATCATTACCTGTGGTTGTCTCTTTAATTGACTGCATGGCTGCCAGCTCCTCCGTGATTTGAAAGTCTGCAGTTATCCCACATAAGAAGATGAGCAGCTGGGCGGTGTCACGTACATCGCAGCTCTCATCCGAAGCCAGCGAAAAACAGTCAAAGTCTGCCGTTCTGTTCTTCAGCTGAAGCTCCAAGTTTCCAGCGATGGTCTTAACCCACCTCGTTACAGTGCGTCGGGAGAGTGACACGTTCTCAAATGCGCCCCCTCTTTCCAGATACAATATTAGAGCCTTGAGTATATGACGATACCAACAGTGATACTTTATTACTATTCTTCGGTCAATGGTCAACAAAATAAACAAACAGTTGTACATTCATAGATTGAAAATGAAAATGTTGCAGCCTGAAAGGGTTTAGGCTGAAGTTGAACACTTATAGCGCCTAACCCTATAAACAATGTCAAGTACAAGATGAACTTCCGAAAATTATGAAATGTCTTTTGTACAACATATTATAAATACACATTATACACAATATGAACACTGTTCAATTATATACACAGTAAAGGCATGTGAAATATCCTTGTACGATACGAACAATTATACTTCCATTATTATTTATATCCCATATTTAGTATTTTAATGAACATTGATCATAGTATTAACTACTGTGTTGATTCAAGAGTGATATATTTTTTCAAGACATTGGTCTTAAAATGTTTTTTAAATGTGTGAATGGACCTGGAACATTTGAAGGAATCATCCAAGCTGTTCCACAGTTGAACCCCCCTGACAGAAACACATCTACTTTTTAAGCTCGTTCTTATCTTAGCTTTCTGGAAGACATCTGAACCTCTGAGGTCATAGGGATTCTCTCTGGGTTTGAACCTCTCCTGTAGACACCGAGGCAGCATGTGGTTATGAGCTTTGTACGTCACAGTAGCAGTGTTGAGGTCAACAAGATCATGCAGTTTTAATGTTTTTAATTTAATAAACAGAGCATTGGTATCCAATCCGATATCAGCACAAATCATATAAAGTGTAACCTTGATTTACGAACTTAATTTGTTCTTGGACAGGGTACATAATAAAAAATTTGTATCGTGAAGCAAATTTCTCTAGAGGTGCACAAAAAATCGATTCACGTTCAAATCGCGATTCTTATTCATCGTGATTCTCAATCGATTAAAAATGTTTAAAAATCCATAAAAAAATGTTTTTGTAAAAAGTTGTATTTTTTAATTAATAAAAAACTATATGTTTTTTTTATAAGAGTGGTAATTGCGTTTTTGGTGACACCTAGTGTTCACAATAATTCATTAAATTAAGCTCTATCCATCCATTTCCTACCGCTTATCCCTTTCGGGGTCGCGGGGAGTGCTGGAGCCTATCTCAGCTACAATCAGGTGGAAGGCGGGGCTCATGACGCAGTAAGTTGAGTGATGCGGACATGTTTGTTACTGGATAATTTCTCATTCGCTTCTGCCTTGGAGACTTTGTATGTGTAAGCAATATGCAACTATAATTATTTAATACTTGTTTGTATTGGCAAATGGGCCGTTTTAGACTGCAATATTGTTCGATTGTTATTACCTATGTCTAGCTTGTGTGCTATTGTGTGCTTAGCTGTTGTGCAACTGCTAGCTCCTAGTAGCCTAACCTTTTGTAAATGACTTGGAGGTAGTGATGGGTCCGGCAACACCGATGCATCGGCGCATGCGTCGAACTCATAGAGCAAAACCCTGTGTCGGTTTTAGAAAGTCACGTGACCGATCATGAGCTGTTTTGGTCACGTGACCGATACGCCAACTGTGTCGCACTGACGCCTCCTCTGTGCCCTGTGAGCGGGTCTTTTCTACAGCCCGAGAAATAATAACTAAGAAAAGAAATCGTCTAAAATGTAATACGTCGGAAAAACTTTTATTTTTTTATTTTTTATAAAAATGTGTAAAAAAATAAAATAAAATAAATTCCCAGTCCACAATCATCCACAACACGTTCTCTTAGATGTCCATGTTATGATACATGTTCACATTATTTATTGACTGTATCTAAAAAAGATACAAATATATTTTTATTTAAATGAAGATATGAAATAATCCTAAATGAAATACAATGACTTGGTTTATATTATTGTATATACTAGGGCAGGGGTCACCAACGCGGTGCCCGCGGGCACCAGGTAGCCCGTAAGGACCAGATCAGTCGCCCGCTGGCCTGTTCTAAAAATAGCTCAAAGAGAAGCACTTACCAGTGAGCTGCCTCTATTTTTTTAAATTGTATTTATTTACTAGCAAGCTGGTCTCGCTTTGCTCGACATTTTTAATTCTAAAAGAGACAAAACTCAAATAGAATCTGAAAATCCAAGAAAATATATTAAAGACTTGGTCTTCACTTGGAATAAGCGGTAGAAAATGGATGGATGGATGGGTCTTCACTTGTTTAAATAAATTCATTAATTTTTTTACTTTGCTTCTTATTACTTTTAGAAATACAATTTTAGAGAAAAAATACAACCTTAAAAATGATTTTAGGATTTTGAAACAAATATACCTTTTTATCTTTTAAATGTCTTCCTCTTCTTTCCTGACAATTTAATTCAATGTTCAAGTAAAAAAAATTTTTTTTATTGTAAAGAATAATAAATATTTTAGCTTCTGTTTTTTCGACGAAGAATATTTGTGAAATATTTCTTTAAACTTACTATGATTAAAATTCAAAACAATTATTCTGGCAAATCTAGAAAATCTGTAGAATCAAATTTAAATCTTATTTCAAAGTATTTTGAATTTCTTTTAAAATTTTTCTTCTGGAAAATCTGGAAGAAATACTGATTTGTCTTTGTTAGAAATATAGCTTGGTCCAATTTGTTGAATATTCTAACAAAGTGCAGATTGGATTTTAACCAATTTAAAACATGTCATCAAAATTCTAAAATGTATCTTAATCAAGAAAAATTACTAATGATGTTCCATAAATTATTTTTTTAACTTTTTCAAAAAGATTCAAATTAGCTAGTTTTTCTCTTCTTTTTGTCGGTTGAATTTTGAATTTTAAAGAGTCGAAATTGAAGATAAACTATGTTTCAAATTTTTTTTTTTTTTTTCGTGTTTTCTCCTCTTTTAAACCGTTCAATTAAGTGTTTTTTTCATCATTTATTCTCTACAAAAAACCTTCCGTAAAAGGGAAAAAAAAATGTACGACGGAATGACAGACAGAAATACCCATTTTTTTATATATATACATTTATTTATTGAGCTATTCTTGTTTAAATCACACTTACGTGTAACTTACAAATGACAATATATTTATTTATTTAAGTGTGTATCAAACTGGTAGCCCTTCGCATTAATCAGTACCCAAGAAGTAGTTTTTGGTTTCAAAAAGGTTGGTGACCCCTGTACTAGGGCATCAAATCAGTGTCATTTGAGTCGGTCCATAGGTTGCCTGTAGGGATTTTTAATGTCCAGCAGATGTCAGTATTTAGTGACACAGTATCGACACAGTATCAATACAGTTTTGCAATGTGTCGAAACGCTTCATGACGCCTCATCAACCCATCACTACTTGGAGGACACTATGGGAGCACTTTATCAGAGATTTTAAATGCAAGCTGATATCTGATACTTGTTGTTTTGCTGATTTTGGAGCAATATATGAATATATATATATATGAATATATTTGACTCAAGTGGACCTTGTGACTGTGTTATTTGTGCTAAGTGGACTGTTTTTGGCTGGTGTGTGTGTTCAGGCAGGGGGACGGTGGTGGCCGGCACTTTGGAGAGGGGGCTCATCAAGAAAGGGGAGGACTGTGAGTTTGTGGGCCTCAATCGCAGCATCAAATCTGTGGTTACAGGTGCGTCAAAGACACTCAGTAGTACTCTCCAATATTGTAAATACACACAAAATAAATACACTTGGCAGATACCTGCATTCAATGACAGCCATGACAATATCAAGTATGAACCAAAGAGAGATGATGTGTCCGTGCCGCAGGTATTGAGATGTTCCATAAGTCCCTGGATCGGGCAGAGGCTGGCGACAACACGGGCGTTCTGGTCCGAGGCCTGAAGAGGGAGGACGTGAGGAGAGGGATGGTGATGTGCAAACCCGGTTCCATCAAGCCTCATCAGAAAGTCCAGGCTCAGGTTTGTGCCACACAGCGATAGCAAACTATGTCACACATGCATCCTGTGGATTTGTAACAGTAACGTGTTTTTTTTTACTAGGTCACGTTTTCATCTGAGTATAGAACTGACACTCTGTTCTAAAAGAGCACAGCTTGTAGGATCAATGAGCACGACTGAATGTTGTATTTTCCTAACTGTGGAGTGCACCGATACCTAAGCCTCACCCACTAAATTTTAGGATGAACAAATATTTTCCATATATTAGCCTAGGGCTGGGCGATATGGCCTTTTATTAATATGTGGATATGTTTAGGCCATGTCTCGATACACCATATATATCTCCATATTTTGCCTTATATTTTCACCTGTTTGCTATTTTATTCCAATTTTATGTTTTTCTTATTTAAAATAGTATTTTAAGTGCGTGCGTGCATTGTGATGTGTGTGGTGCGATGCTTTCCTTGCCATGCGATGCGATGCGTGCCTGCATTGGATGTGATGTGTGCGATGTGATGCTTGCGATGCGCTGTATTGGATGCGATGCGTGCAGTGCAATGCGTGCGATGCTATGCTTACGATGCGGTACGATGTGTGCGATGCTTGCGTGCGATGCATGCAATGCTATGCTTACGATGCTTGCAGTGCAATGCGTGTGGTGCGATGCGTGTGGTGCGGTGCGATGCTTATGATGCGTGCAGTGCGATGCAATGAGTGCGATGCTTGCGTGCGGTGCGATGTGGTGCGTGCGGTACGATGCGTGCGATGCTCATGATGAGTGCAGTGCGTTGCTTGCGTGCGGTGCGATTCGTGCGGTGCAATGCTATGCGAGCGATGCTATGCGAGCGATGCTATGCATGCGATGCTATGCATGCGATGCTATGCATGCGATGCTATGCATGCGATGTGATGCATGTGATGTGATGCGGTGCGTGCGATGTGTGTGTGGTGCGATGCTTGCGATATGTGCAGTGCGTTGCGTGCGATGCGTGTGTGTGGTGCGATGCTTGCGATATGTGCGGTGCGTTGCGTGCGATTCATGTGTGTGTTGCGATATGTGCGGTGCGATGCGTGCGGTGCGATGCGTGCGGTGCGATGCGTGCGGTGCGATGCGTGCGGTGCGATGCTATGCTATGCGTGCGACGCTATGCGTGCGACGCTATGCGTGCGACGCTATGCGTGCGACGCTATGCGTGCGACGCTATGCGTGCGACGCTATGCGTGCGACGCTATGCGTGCGACGCTATGCGTGCGATGCTATGCTTGCGATGCTATGCTTGCGATGTGATGCGGTGCGTTGCGTGTGTGTGGTGCGATGCTTGCGATATGTGCGGTGCGTTGCGTGCGATTCATGTGTGTGTTGCGATATGTGCGGTGCGATGCTATGCGTGCGATGCATGTGTGTGTTGCGATATGTGCGGTGCGATGCGTGCGGTGCGATGCGTGCGGTGCGATGCGTGCGGTGCGGTGCGATGCGTGCGGTGCGATGCGTGCGGTGCGATGCGTGCGGTGCGATGCGTGCGGTGCGATGCGTGCGGTGCGGTGCGATGCGTGCGGTGCGATGCGTGCGGTGCGATGCGTGCGGTGCGATGCGTGCGGTGCGATGCTATGCTATGCGTGCGACGCTATGCGTGCGACGCTATGCGTGCGACGCTATGCGTGCGACGCTATGCGTGCGACGCTATGCGTGCGACGCTATGCGTGCGACGCTATGCGTGCGATGCTATGCTTGCGATGCTATGCTTGCGATGTGATGCGGTGCGTTGCGTGTGTGTGGTGCGATGCTTGCGATATGTGCGGTGCGTTGCGTGCGGTGCGATGCGTGCGGTGCGATGCGTGCGGTGCGATGCGTGCGGTGCGATGCTATGCTATGCGTGCGACGCTATGCGTGCGACGCTATGCGTGCGACGCTATGCGTGCGACGCTATGCGTACGACGCTATGCGTGCGACGCTATGCGTGCGATGCTATGCTTGCGATGCTATGCTTGCGATGTGATGCGGTGCGTTGCGTGTGTGTGGTGCGATGCTTGCGATATGTGCGGTGCGTTGCGTGCGATTCATGTGTGTGTTGCGATATGTGCGGTGCGATGCGTGCGGTGCGATGCGTGCGGTGCGATGCGTGCGGTGCGATGCTATGCGTGCGACGCTATGCGTGCGACGCTATGCGTGCGACGCTATGCGTGCGACGCTATGCGTGCGACGCTATGCGTGCGACGCTATGCGTGCGATGCTATGCTTGCGATGCTATGCTTGCGATGTGATGCGGTGCGTTGCGTGTGTGTGGTGCGATGCTTGCGATATGTGCGGTGCGTTGCGTGCGATTCATGTGTGTGTTGCGATATGTGCGGTGCGGTGCGATGCTATGCGTGCGATGCATGTGTGTGTTGCGATATGTGCGGTGCGATGCGTGCGGTGCGATGCGTGCGGTGCGATGCGTGCGGTGCGATGCGTGTGTGTGGTGCGATGCTTGCGATATGTGCGGTGCGTTGCGTGCGATGCGTGTGTGTGTTGCGATATGTGCGGTGCGATGCGTGCGGTGCGATGCGTGCGGTGCGTTGCGTGCGATGCGTGTGTGTGTTGCGATATGTGCGGTGCGATGCGTGCGGTGCGATGCGATGCGTGCGGTGCGATGCGTGCGGTGCGATGCGTGCGATGCGTGCGGTGCGGTGCGTGCGATGCGTGCGGTGCGATGCGTGCGACGCTATGCTTACGATGCTTTGCTTACGATGCTATGCGTGCGATGTGATGCGGTGCGTTGCGTGTGTGTGGTGCGATGCTTGCGATATGTGCGGTGCGTTGCGTGCGATTCATGTGTGTGTTGCGATATGTGCGGTGCGATGCTATGCGTGCGATGCATGTGTGTGTTGCGATATGTGCGGTGCGATGCGTGCGGTGCGATGCGTGCGGTGCGATGCGTGCGGTGCGGTGCGATGCGTGCGGTGCGATGCGTGCGGTGCGATGCGTGCGGTGCGATGCGTGCGGTGCGATGCGTGCGGTGCGATGCGTGCGGTGCGATGCTATGCTATGCGTGCGACGCTATGCGTGCGACGCTATGCGTGCGACGCTATGCGTGCGACGCTATGCGTGCGACGCTATGCGTGCGACGCTATGCGTGCGACGCTATGCGTGCGATGCTATGCTTGCGATGCTATGCTTGCGATGTGATGCGGTGCGTTGCGTGCGATTCATGTGTGTGTTGCGATATGTGCGGTGCGATGCGTGCGGTGCGATGCGTGCGGTGCGATGCGTGCGGTGCGATGCGTGCGGTGCGATGCTATGTGTGATGCGGTGCGTTGCGTGTGTGTGGTGCGATGCTTGCGATATGTGCGGTGCGTTGCGTGCGATTCATGTGTGTGTTGCGATATGTGCGGTGCGATGCTATGCGTGCGATGCATGTGTGTGTTGCGATATGTGCGGTGCGATGCGTGCGGTGCGGTGCGATGCGTGCGGTGCGATGCGTGCGGTGCGATGCGTGCGGTGCGATGCGTGCGGTGCGATGCGTGCGGTGCGGTGCGATGCGTGCGGTGCGATGCGTGCGGTGCGATGCGTGCGGTGCGATGCGTGCGGTGCGATGCGTGCGGTGCGATGCTATGCGTGCGACGCTATGCGTGCGACGCTATGCGTGCGACGCTATGCGTGCGACGCTATGCGTGCGACGCTATGCGTGCGACGCTATGCGTGCGACGCTATGCGTGCGATGCTATGCTTGCGATGCTATGCTTGCGATGTGATGCGGTGCGTTGCGTGTGTGTGGTGCGATGCTTGCGATATGTGCGGTGCGTTGCGTGCGATTCATGTGTGTGTTGCGATATGTGCGGTGCGGTGCGATGCTATGCGTGCGATGCATGTGTGTGTTGCGATATGTGCGGTGCGATGCGTGCGGTGCGATGCGTGCGGTGCGATGCGTGCGGTGCGATGCGTGTGTGTGGTGCGATGCTTGCGATATGTGCGGTGCGTTGCGTGCGATGCGTGTGTGTGTTGCGATATGTGCGGTGCGATGCGTGCGGTGCGATGCGTGCGGTGCGTTGCGTGCGATGCGTGTGTGTGTTGCGATATGTGCGGTGCGATGCGTGCGGTGCGATGCGATGCGTGCGGTGCGATGCGTGCGGTGCGATGCGTGCGATGCGTGCGGTGCGGTGCGTGCGATGCGTGCGGTGCGATGCGTGCGACGCTATGCTTACGATGCTTTGCTTACGATGCTATGCGTGCGATGTGATGCGGTGCGTTGCGTGTGTGTGGTGCGATGCTTGCGATATGTGCGGTGCGTTGCGTGCGATTCATGTGTGTGTTGCGATATGTGCGGTGCGATGCTATGCGTGCGATGCATGTGTGTGTTGCGATATGTGCGGTGCGATGCGTGCGGTGCGATGCGTGCGGTGCGATGCGTGCGGTGCGGTGCGATGCGTGCGGTGCGATGCGTGCGGTGCGATGCGTGCGGTGCGATGCGTGCGGTGCGATGCGTGCGGTGCGATGCGTGCGGTGCGATGCTATGCTATGCGTGCGACGCTATGCGTGCGACGCTATGCGTGCGACGCTATGCGTGCGACGCTATGCGTGCGACGCTATGCGTGCGACGCTATGCGTGCGACGCTATGCGTGCGATGCTATGCTTGCGATGCTATGCTTGCGATGTGATGCGGTGCGTTGCGTGTGTGTGGTGCGATGCTTGCGATATGTGCGGTGCGTTGCGTGCGGTGCGATGCGTGCGGTGCGATGCGTGCGGTGCGATGCGTGCGGTGCGATGCTATGCTATGCGTGCGACGCTATGCGTGCGACGCTATGCGTGCGACGCTATGCGTGCGACGCTATGCGTACGACGCTATGCGTGCGACGCTATGCGTGCGATGCTATGCTTGCGATGCTATGCTTGCGATGTGATGCGGTGCGTTGCGTGTGTGTGGTGCGATGCTTGCGATATGTGCGGTGCGTTGCGTGCGATTCATGTGTGTGTTGCGATATGTGCGGTGCGATGCGTGCGGTGCGATGCGTGCGGTGCGATGCGTGCGGTGCGATGCGTGCGGTGCGATGCTATGCTATGCGTGCGACGCTATGCGTGCGACGCTATGCGTGCGACGCTATGCGTGCGACGCTATGCGTGCGACGCTATGCGTGCGACGCTATGCGTGCGATGCTATGCTTGCGATGCTATGCTTGCGATGTGATGCGGTGCGTTGCGTGTGTGTGGTGCGATGCTTGCGATATGTGCGGTGCGTTGCGTGCGATTCATGTGTGTGTTGCGATATGTGCGGTGCGATGCGTGCGGTGCGATGCGTGCGGTGCGATGCGTGCGGTGCGATGCGTGCGGTGCGATGCTATGCTATGCGTGCGACGCTATGCGTGCGACGCTATGCGTGCGACGCTATGCGTGCGACGCTATGCGTGCGACGCTATGCGTGCGACGCTATGCGTGCGATGCTATGCTTGCGATGCTATGCTTGCGATGTGATGCGGTGCGTTGCGTGTGTGTGGTGCGATGCTTGCGATATGTGCGGTGCGTTGCGTGCGGTGCGATGCGTGCGGTGCGATGCGTGCGGTGCGATGCGTGCGGTGCGATGCTATGCTATGCGTGCGACGCTATGCGTGCGACGCTATGCGTGCGACGCTATGCGTGCGACGCTATGCGTACGACGCTATGCGTGCGACGCTATGCGTGCGATGCTATGCTTGCGATGCTATGCTTGCGATGTGATGCGGTGCGTTGCGTGTGTGTGGTGCGATGCTTGCGATATGTGCGGTGCGTTGCGTGCGATTCATGTGTGTGTTGCGATATGTGCGGTGCGATGCGTGCGGTGCGATGCGTGCGGTGCGATGCGTGCGGTGCGATGCTATGCGTGCGACGCTATGCGTGCGACGCTATGCGTGCGACGCTATGCGTGCGACGCTATGCGTGCGACGCTATGCGTGCGACGCTATGCGTGCGATGCTATGCTTGCGATGCTATGCTTGCGATGTGATGCGGTGCGTTGCGTGTGTGTGGTGCGATGCTTGCGATATGTGCGGTGCGTTGCGTGCGATTCATGTGTGTGTTGCGATATGTGCGGTGCGGTGCGATGCTATGCGTGCGATGCATGTGTGTGTTGCGATATGTGCGGTGCGATGCGTGCGGTGCGATGCGTGCGGTGCGATGCGTGCGGTGCGATGCGTGTGTGTGGTGCGATGCTTGCGATATGTGCGGTGCGTTGCGTGCGATGCGTGTGTGTGTTGCGATATGTGCGGTGCGATGCGTGCGGTGCGATGCGTGCGGTGCGTTGCGTGCGATGCGTGTGTGTGTTGCGATATGTGCGGTGCGATGCGTGCGGTGCGATGCGATGCGTGCGGTGCGATGCGTGCGGTGCGATGCGTGCGATGCGTGCGGTGCGGTGCGTGCGATGCGTGCGGTGCGATGCGTGCGACGCTATGCTTACGATGCTTTGCTTACGATGCTATGCGTGCGATGTGATGCGGTGCGTTGCGTGTGTGTGGTGCGATGCTTGCGATATGTGCGGTGCGTTGCGTGCGATTCATGTGTGTGTTGCGATATGTGCGGTGCGATGCTATGCGTGCGATGCATGTGTGTGTTGCGATATGTGCGGTGCGATGCGTGCGGTGCGATGCGTGCGGTGCGATGCGTGCGGTGCGGTGCGATGCGTGCGGTGCGATGCGTGCGGTGCGATGCGTGCGGTGCGATGCGTGCGGTGCGATGCGTGCGGTGCGATGCGTGCGGTGCGATGCTATGCTATGCGTGCGACGCTATGCGTGCGACGCTATGCGTGCGACGCTATGCGTGCGACGCTATGCGTGCGACGCTATGCGTGCGACGCTATGCGTGCGACGCTATGCGTGCGATGCTATGCTTGCGATGCTATGCTTGCGATGTGATGCGGTGCGTTGCGTGCGATTCATGTGTGTGTTGCGATATGTGCGGTGCGATGCGTGCGGTGCGATGCGTGCGGTGCGATGCGTGCGGTGCGATGCGTGCGGTGCGATGCTATGTGTGATGCGGTGCGTTGCGTGTGTGTGGTGCGATGCTTGCGATATGTGCGGTGCGTTGCGTGCGATTCATGTGTGTGTTGCGATATGTGCGGTGCGATGCTATGCGTGCGATGCATGTGTGTGTTGCGATATGTGCGGTGCGATGCGTGCGGTGCGGTGCGATGCGTGCGGTGCGATGCGTGCGGTGCGATGCGTGCGGTGCGATGCGTGCGGTGCGATGCGTGCGGTGCGGTGCGATGCGTGCGGTGCGATGCGTGCGGTGCGATGCGTGCGGTGCGATGCGTGCGGTGCGATGCGTGCGGTGCGATGCTATGCGTGCGACGCTATGCGTGCGACGCTATGCGTGCGACGCTATGCGTGCGACGCTATGCGTGCGACGCTATGCGTGCGACGCTATGCGTGCGACGCTATGCGTGCGATGCTATGCTTGCGATGCTATGCTTGCGATGTGATGCGGTGCGTTGCGTGTGTGTGGTGCGATGCTTGCGATATGTGCGGTGCGTTGCGTGCGATTCATGTGTGTGTTGCGATATGTGCGGTGCGGTGCGATGCTATGCGTGCGATGCATGTGTGTGTTGCGATATGTGCGGTGCGATGCGTGCGGTGCGATGCGTGCGGTGCGATGCGTGCGGTGCGATGCGTGTGTGTGGTGCGATGCTTGCGATATGTGCGGTGCGTTGCGTGCGATGCGTGTGTGTGTTGCGATATGTGCGGTGCGATGCGTGCGGTGCGATGCGTGCGGTGCGTTGCGTGCGATGCGTGTGTGTGTTGCGATATGTGCGGTGCGATGCGTGCGGTGCGATGCGATGCGTGCGGTGCGATGCGTGCGGTGCGATGCGTGCGATGCGTGCGGTGCGGTGCGTGCGATGCGTGCGGTGCGATGCGTGCGACGCTATGCTTACGATGCTTTGCTTACGATGCTATGCGTGCGATGTGATGCGGTGCGTTGCGTGTGTGTGGTGCGATGCTTGCGATATGTGCGGTGCGTTGCGTGCGATTCATGTGTGTGTTGCGATATGTGCGGTGCGATGCTATGCGTGCGATGCATGTGTGTGTTGCGATATGTGCGGTGCGATGCGTGCGGTGCGATGCGTGCGGTGCGATGCGTGCGGTGCGGTGCGATGCGTGCGGTGCGATGCGTGCGGTGCGATGCGTGCGGTGCGATGCGTGCGGTGCGATGCGTGCGGTGCGATGCGTGCGGTGCGATGCTATGCTATGCGTGCGACGCTATGCGTGCGACGCTATGCGTGCGACGCTATGCGTGCGACGCTATGCGTGCGACGCTATGCGTGCGACGCTATGCGTGCGACGCTATGCGTGCGATGCTATGCTTGCGATGCTATGCTTGCGATGTGATGCGGTGCGTTGCGTGTGTGTGGTGCGATGCTTGCGATATGTGCGGTGCGTTGCGTGCGGTGCGATGCGTGCGGTGCGATGCGTGCGGTGCGATGCGTGCGGTGCGATGCTATGCTATGCGTGCGACGCTATGCGTGCGACGCTATGCGTGCGACGCTATGCGTGCGACGCTATGCGTACGACGCTATGCGTGCGACGCTATGCGTGCGATGCTATGCTTGCGATGCTATGCTTGCGATGTGATGCGGTGCGTTGCGTGTGTGTGGTGCGATGCTTGCGATATGTGCGGTGCGTTGCGTGCGATTCATGTGTGTGTTGCGATATGTGCGGTGCGATGCGTGCGGTGCGATGCGTGCGGTGCGATGCGTGCGGTGCGATGCGTGCGGTGCGATGCTATGCTATGCGTGCGACGCTATGCGTGCGACGCTATGCGTGCGACGCTATGCGTGCGACGCTATGCGTGCGACGCTATGCGTGCGACGCTATGCGTGCGATGCTATGCTTGCGATGCTATGCTTGCGATGTGATGCGGTGCGTTGCGTGTGTGTGGTGCGATGCTTGCGATATGTGCGGTGCGTTGCGTGCGATTCATGTGTGTGTTGCGATATGTGCGGTGCGATGCGTGCGGTGCGATGCGTGCGGTGCGATGCGTGCGGTGCGATGCGTGCGGTGCGATGCTATGCTATGCGTGCGACGCTATGCGTGCGACGCTATGCGTGCGACGCTATGCGTGCGACGCTATGCGTGCGACGCTATGCGTGCGACGCTATGCGTGCGATGCTATGCTTGCGATGCTATGCTTGCGATGTGATGCGGTGCGTTGCGTGTGTGTGGTGCGATGCTTGCGATATGTGCGGTGCGTTGCGTGCGGTGCGATGCGTGCGGTGCGATGCGTGCGGTGCGATGCGTGCGGTGCGATGCTATGCTATGCGTGCGACGCTATGCGTGCGACGCTATGCGTGCGACGCTATGCGTGCGACGCTATGCGTACGACGCTATGCGTGCGACGCTATGCGTGCGATGCTATGCTTGCGATGCTATGCTTGCGATGTGATGCGGTGCGTTGCGTGTGTGTGGTGCGATGCTTGCGATATGTGCGGTGCGTTGCGTGCGATTCATGTGTGTGTTGCGATATGTGCGGTGCGATGCGTGCGGTGCGATGCGTGCGGTGCGATGCGTGCGGTGCGATGCTATGCGTGCGACGCTATGCGTGCGACGCTATGCGTGCGACGCTATGCGTGCGACGCTATGCGTGCGACGCTATGCGTGCGACGCTATGCGTGCGATGCTATGCTTGCGATGCTATGCTTGCGATGTGATGCGGTGCGTTGCGTGTGTGTGGTGCGATGCTTGCGATATGTGCGGTGCGTTGCGTGCGATTCATGTGTGTGTTGCGATATGTGCGGTGCGGTGCGATGCTATGCGTGCGATGCATGTGTGTGTTGCGATATGTGCGGTGCGATGCGTGCGGTGCGATGCGTGCGGTGCGATGCGTGCGGTGCGATGCGTGTGTGTGGTGCGATGCTTGCGATATGTGCGGTGCGTTGCGTGCGATGCGTGTGTGTGTTGCGATATGTGCGGTGCGATGCGTGCGGTGCGATGCGTGCGGTGCGTTGCGTGCGATGCGTGTGTGTGTTGCGATATGTGCGGTGCGATGCGTGCGGTGCGATGCGATGCGTGCGGTGCGATGCGTGCGGTGCGATGCGTGCGATGCGTGCGGTGCGGTGCGTGCGATGCGTGCGGTGCGATGCGTGCGACGCTATGCTTACGATGCTTTGCTTACGATGCTATGCGTGCGATGTGATGCGGTGCGTTGCGTGTGTGTGGTGCGATGCTTGCGATATGTGCGGTGCGTTGCGTGCGATTCATGTGTGTGTTGCGATATGTGCGGTGCGATGCTATGCGTGCGATGCATGTGTGTGTTGCGATATGTGCGGTGCGATGCGTGCGGTGCGATGCGTGCGGTGCGATGCGTGCGGTGCGGTGCGATGCGTGCGGTGCGATGCGTGCGGTGCGATGCGTGCGGTGCGATGCGTGCGGTGCGATGCGTGCGGTGCGATGCGTGCGGTGCGATGCTATGCTATGCGTGCGACGCTATGCGTGCGACGCTATGCGTGCGACGCTATGCGTGCGACGCTATGCGTGCGACGCTATGCGTGCGACGCTATGCGTGCGACGCTATGCGTGCGATGCTATGCTTGCGATGCTATGCTTGCGATGTGATGCGGTGCGTTGCGTGTGTGTGGTGCGATGCTTGCGATATGTGCGGTGCGATGCGTGCGGTGCGATGCGTGCGGTGCGATGCGTGCGGTGCGATGCGTGCGGTGCGATGCTATGCTATGCGTGCGACGCTATGCGTGCGACGCTATGCGTGCGACGCTATGCGTGCGACGCTATGCGTACGACGCTATGCGTGCGACGCTATGCGTGCGATGCTATGCTTGCGATGCTATGCTTGCGATGTGATGCGGTGCGTTGCGTGTGTGTGGTGCGATGCTTGCGATATGTGCGGTGCGTTGCGTGCGATTCATGTGTGTGTTGCGATATGTGCGGTGCGATGCGTGCGGTGCGATGCGTGCGGTGCGATGCGTGCGGTGCGATGCTATGCTATGCGTGCGACGCTATGCGTGCGACGCTATGCGTGCGACGCTATGCGTGCGACGCTATGCGTGCGACGCTATGCGTGCGACGCTATGCGTGCGATGCTATGCTTGCGATGCTATGCTTGCGATGTGATGCGGTGCGTTGCGTGTGTGTGGTGCGATGCTTGCGATATGTGCGGTGCGTTGCGTGCGATTCATGTGTGTGTTGCGATATGTGCGGTGCGATGCGTGCGGTGCGATGCGTGCGGTGCGATGCGTGCGGTGCGATGCGTGCGGTGCGATGCTATGCTATGCGTGCGACGCTATGCGTGCGACGCTATGCGTGCGACGCTATGCGTGCGACGCTATGCGTGCGACGCTATGCGTGCGACGCTATGCGTGCGACGCTATGCGTGCGACGCTATGCGTGCGATGCTATGCTTGCGATGCTATGCTTGCGATGTGATGCGGTGCGTTGCGTGTGTGTGGTGCGATGCTTGCGATATGTGCGGTGCGTTGCGTGCGATTCATGTGTGTGTTGCGATATGTGCGGTGCGGTGCGATGCTATGCGTGCGATGCATGTGTGTGTTGCGATATGTGCGGTGCGATGCGTGCGGTGCGATGCGTGCGGTGCGATGCGTGCGGTGCGATGCGTGTGTGTGGTGCGATGCTTGCGATATGTGCGGTGCGTTGCGTGCGATGCGTGTGTGTGTTGCGATATGTGCGGTGCGATGCGTGCGGTGCGATGCGTGCGGTGCGTTGCGTGCGATGCGTGTGTGTGTTGCGATATGTGCGGTGCGATGCGTGCGGTGCGATGCGATGCGTGCGGTGCGGTGCGATGCGTGCGATGCGTGCGGTGCGGTGCGTGCGGTGCGATGCGTGCGACGCTATGCTTACGATGCTTTGCTTACGATGCTATGCGTGCGATGTGATGCGGTGCGTTGCGTGTGTGTGGTGCGATGCTTGCGATATGTGCGGTGCGTTGCGTGCGATTCATGTGTGTGTTGCGATATGTGCGGTGCGATGCTATGCGTGCGATGCATGTGTGTGTTGCGATATGTGCGGTGCGATGCGTGCGGTGCGATGCGTGCGGTGCGATGCGTGCGGTGCGGTGCGATGCGTGCGGTGCGATGCGTGCGGTGCGATGCGTGCGGTGCGATGCGTGCGGTGCGATGCGTGCGGTGCGATGCTATGCTATGCGTGCGACGCTATGCGTGCGACGCTATGCGTGCGACGCTATGCGTGCGACGCTATGCGTGCGACGCTATGCGTGCGACGCTATGCGTGCGACGCTATGCGTGCGATGCTATGCTTGCGATGCTATGCTTGCGATGTGATGCGGTGCGTTGCGTGTGTGTGGTGCGATGCTTGCGATATGTGCGGTGCGTTGCGTGCGATTCATGTGTGTGTTGCGATATGTGCGGTGCGATGCGTGCGGTGCGATGCGTGCGGTGCGATGCGTGCGGTGCGATGCTATGCTATGCGTGCGACGCTATGCGTGCGACGCTATGCGTGCGACGCTATGCGTGCGACGCTATGCGTGCGACGCTATGCGTGCGACGCTATGCGTGCGACGCTATGCGTGCGATGCTATGCTTGCGATGCTATGCTTGCGATGTGATGCGGTGCGTTGCGTGTGTGTGGTGCGATGCTTGCGATATGTGGGGTGCGTTGCGTGCGATTCATGTGTGTGTTGCGATATGTGCGGTGCGGTGCGATGCTATGCGTGCGATGCATGTGTGTGTTGCGATATGTGCGGTGCGATGCGTGCGGTGCGATGCGTGCGGTGCGATGCGTGCGGTGCGATGCGTGCGGTGCGATGCTATGCTATGCGTGCGACGCTATGCGTGCGATGCTATGCTTGCGATGCTATGCTTGCGATGCTATGTGTGCGATGTGATGCGGTGCGTTGCGTGTGTGTGGTGCGATGCTTGCGATATGTGCGGTGCGTTGCGTGCGATTCATGTGTGTGTTGCGATATGTGCGGTGCGGTGCGATGCTATGCGTGCGATGCGTGCGGTGCGATGCGTGCGGTGCGACGCTATGCGTGCGACGCTATGCGTGCGATGCTATGCGTGCGATGCTATGCTTGCGATGTGATGCGGTGCGTTGCGTGTGTGTGGTGCGATGCTTGCGATATATGCGGTGCGATGCTATGCGTGCGACGCTATGCTTGCGATGCGTGCAGTGCGATGTGGTGCGTGCGATGCTTGCGTACGGTGCGATGCGACGCGTGCAGTGCGATGCTTGCCGTGCGATGCAATGCGTGCATGCAATTGATCCCTCAACTTTGTTATTCTTGCACATTGAAGAAAGGTTACACCTGAAACGTTGCTGTGGCAATAAACACTATAATTGGAGTGCTGTACCTCATGTACACAATATTTTATATCTTTTGAGGATTCAGCACCCATTCAAACTTCTGAGGGTTGAGTTTGGGCTTGTGGAAAAATATTTACATATAAATGTTGTTTTTCTCCTGATTAATTTGGCAGGTGAATGTATTCTCCCAGTGTGGACCAATAGTGGAGTCACAAAGTCATTCTGTGCCTGCAAGTCCCACTTAAGGGTAGAATTTTCAGAGTTTGACCACTCCTGAGCTGCCTGCCACACAGTCTGTAGCAAGAAGAATTGGAATGAAGTCGCTGCTTTTTCAAAATGTGTTGCCCCGCGTCGTACTTTACCAAGTGTCATTGCATCCCTACAATCCTCCCAGCTCATTGGCGAGTGCTTGCTGTGTTGCAGGTGTACGTTCTGAGTAAAGAGGAAGGAGGACGACACAAACCGTTTGTCAGCAACTTCACCCCCGTCATGTTCTCGCTCACGTGGGACATGGCCTGCAAAGTCTCTCTGCTCTCGGACAAGGTGCGTGCTGATTGTGAGCTCTCTGGAAGCAAAAACTCTCATTGATGTTCAGTACTTTTAAAGGGTTGTCAGCCTGCGTGGTGTCCACTCTTTGCAGGTTGAGAAAATGCACTTCAATTCATCTCAGTCTACCCTTAAAGGGGAACTGCACTTCTGTTGGACTTTTGCCTATCATTTACAATCCTTATATAAGAGAAGAACAAATAGGTTTTTCTTTTTATGCATTCTAACTCGTAAATAAATGTACCGTATTTTCCGCACCATAAGGCGCCCTGGGTTATAAGCCGCGCCTTCAATGAACGGCATATTTCAAAACTTTGTCCACCTATAAGCCGCCCCGTGTTGTAAGCCGCATCTAACTGCGCTAAAGGAATGTCAAAAAAACAGTCAGATAGGTCAGTCAAACTTTAATAATATATTAAAACCAGCGTGATGTGGGCGCAAATGGAATCGTATATCAACATGGACGAAGCTGCGTTAAAAAAGCCACCCGGCCTCTTCGCGTAAACTTAAACTTACCTTAACCACTCGCTCATCTTTTCTTCATCCATCCCTTCGAGTTAGCTTTTATGATGACGCCGGCTGGAAAGGTCTCTTTTGGCAAGGTCTTCCTTTTGAATATCACCATGGGTGGAAGTTTCTGGCCATTAGCATGGCAAGCTAGAACCACAGTGAAGGATGACTTCTCATTCCCTGTGGTGCGAATATTCACCGTACATGCTCCCGTTGTATCCACAGTGCGGTTCACAGGAATATCAAAAGTCAGTGGAACCTCGTCCATGTTGATAATGTTCTCTGGCCGGATCTTTTTTTCAGCTATCTTGTTTTTACAATATGCACGGAAAGTAGCCAGCTTTTCTTGAAAGTCTTTAGGCAGTTGCTGTGAAATAGTAGTCCGTGTGCGGATGGAGGGATTGCGTCTTTTCATGAACCGGAAACCTGTCGCCATTTTGTGGTCTTTACAGATGTAAACACACAAAGGAAATGAAACGTACGGTAATATCCGCGCGCTTCTTCTTCTTCTACGCGGGCGGGTGGTTGCTTACAGTAGAAGAAGAAGCGCTTCCTGTTCTATGGGGGCGGGTGCTTACCTTGGCGGTTGCTTGCGTAGAAGAAGAAGCACTTCCTCTTCTACGGGGGAAAAAGATGGCGGCTGTTTACCGTAGTTGCGAGACCGAAACTTTATGAAAATGAATCTTAATATTAATCCATATATAAAGCGCACCGGGTTATAAGGCGCACTGTCAGCTTTTGAGAAAATGTGTGGTTTTTAGGTGCGCCTTATAGTGCGGAAAATACGGTACACAAGAAATATCCCCCCTATAAAACGCTATAAAAACATCCAAAACCTCCGTTTTGTATACACGTTCTAAGTACCGTATTTTCCGGACTATAGAGTGCACCGGGATATAAGCCACACCCACTAAATTTCAGAAGGAAAAACATAGTTTTCCATATGTTGGCTGCAGATATAAACGTTGTGAAATGAGTTATTTACACAGAAACATTTATTAAATGTTTATTTACATACCTTAATTGTTTACAAACAGTGTCTGTAGCACGGCAGTAAAACGGCTGATCAAACAAAACAGAAGTCATCCAGTCAGCTAAACAGATTCAGTAACTCCAAGCTGACGTTTTGGTGAATTTACTGAGGAATTTGTGAAAATGAAACAATACAAAAATAATGCCATTGTAAGTTAATAATACTAACACAGACACTCGTAAACCTGTTAGCATATTAGCTACTGAGGCTAGCTTGATGACATTCCGATAAAGCGTACAAATATGGATGAAAACACTCCTACTGACATCACACATGGGATGCTTTAGTAAGTATGAACTGTTTTAGTTATATTGTAAAACTTACAAACGTTGCTTGGAGTGATGAAGGAAGAATCCATACGAGTAGAAACGCTATGGACGGCTTAAAGACCAGACGGCACTTCAACTTCCGGTTCAAAGCTTTAAACAAAAGGAAGCACTTGCAGGCATTCACCCAGCTGCAGTGAGCGAACACATCCAAAAATGGCGCCGTAGCACAAACAATAACACACCTGTTCAGTGTGTTTGCATGTGTTCCGTGAAAACTAATTGCATTATGGCCGTCAGCGAAGACAAATCCCTAAATTAGCTGCACCGTTTTGCAAGCCGCAGGGTTCAAAGCGTAGGAAAAAAGTGGGAATTTAGGGTAATGAATTGTGTTGGATATTATCGTAGGAGTCTGCAGTATAAAGTATATCACAGTCTAGATTTTAGGCCCATCACTACATAAAAGTAATAATGAACATTTGAGGACTTTCCCACATATTGTCAAACATCTGTATTCTGACCAAACATCTGCTCTTCATCCCGTGTGCAGGAAATGGTGATGCCTGGGGAGGACACGGCCCTGACACTCACCCTCCGACAGCCCATGGTGCTGGAGAAGGGCCAGAGGTTCACTCTGAGGGACGGCAACAAAACCATCGGCACAGGCCTGGTCACAGACATCCTGGCACTGACAGACGAGGACCAGTGGGGATGATTGACAGGTCTGTCTGAAGGTGAGGGGGGGGGGGGGAGAGTAGGGTTGTCCAGGTCTGCAAATAAAATAATCGGTCAAAACTACAATCACACATCCCAAACTCCAATATTTGTAAAGTCAAGCATTTGTAAGAACGGACCAGGCTGCTACGTGTCATTATGTAATAAAATGTATTGAAGAAAACCCTCCATCTTGTTTTGAATGGAAACCTGCAGGGTGTGTTTGCACTAACTGACCACCGGGGGGCAGCAAAGATGATTGCACAGTCGTCACCTCTTGACAGATTCAGCTTTCCACTAAACAATCAACAACATGACAGTTTTTAATGAGATGGAAAAATATTCAAATATCTTGACACAAGCAGGAATCTAATCGGGATTGTGTCGACGCAGAATTGTTGCATCAGCAATAAACTGAGATATAACCCAACCCACAATCATTTTTATTCACTGGCCCTTGAAAGCCTCTGAATAATGCACGACAGTATCAAAATATAGTTTTATTTTTAATTGTTGTGTGTGTGTGTGTATATATATATATATATATATATATATATATATATATATATATATATACATATATATATATATATATATATATATATATAATGTGTATATACTGTATATATGTTTGTGTGTATATATATATATATATATATATATATATATGTCTTAATAAGGTTATCCAAAAAATAGTGCTCGATACCGTAGTAGAGCGCAATATATGTATGTGTGGGAAAAAAATCACAAGACTACTTCATCTCTACAGGCCTGTTTCATGAGGGGTTCCCTCAATCATCAGGAGATTTTAATGGGAGCATTCACATACCATGGTTTATATAGGGCACAGAGTGGGTGGGTACAGGCTGGCGTAGGGGCGTGGTGATTGGCTCATGTGTTACCTAGGAGGTGTTTCCGTCTGTGGCGGCATGCTGATACAATTTCGCTGCGCTTGTTGAGGGATGACAGGTCTGGACGGTATATAATAAACAGTTTTTCTTTCAAGCATAGGTTGCATCTTTTATTACCGCTATTGTAAGGTGTGCTGGATGCAAGAATTTGCCATGTTATTGAATATTCAACATTATTGTCTTTGAGGTCCCAAATGTGTTTGCTGAGTTCTGTGGTATTCCGCAGGTTTTTGTTCCTGAAAGAAGCCTTGTGATTGTTCCATCTGGTTTTAAACTCTCCCTCGGTTAATCCTACATATGTGTCGGATGTGTTAATGTCCTTGCGTGTTACCTTAGATTGGTAAACAACTGATGTTTGTAAGCACCCACCGTTGAGAGGGCAATCAGGTTTCTTGCGGCAGTTGCAGCCTTTGTTGGTTTTGGGGTCGCTCTGTCCGGGGGCGGCTCATTTGCAATTGTTTTGTTGTGGTTTGAGATAATTTGTCGTATATTGTTCATACAGCTGTAGCTCAATCTAATGTTGTTCTTGTTGAATACTTTTCTTAGGGTGTTGCCTTTGGGGAAGTGTTTGTCAATCAGACTGAGGAATTTGTGGCCAATATTAGTTGAGACGTTTTTGCTGTATGGGGGGTTGTACCAGATGATGTTGTTTCGTTTTCTGTTCTTTTTTGGTTGGTTTCCTGGCGTGGGTTCATAGGTGAGGGTGAAATTGTATCCGCTTTCATCAAGGGCTTTTTGGTACGGGGGGGTTGCTTGGTCAAATTCAGCTTTGCTAGATGACAGCATCGATAGCCTTTTATTGATTCCGGTAGGTATTCTTTTCGTGGTGGTGGGTGGGTGGTTGCTGTCATGGTGCACGTATTGGAGTGTTGTGTTGGGTTTCGTGAATGGTTGGTAGCTGTTATTTCTCAGGTTGAAAGTGACGTCAAGAAAGTTGACGGTTTGCTTGTTGGCTTCAATCGTGATCCGTAGGCCGTTCTCTTTGAAAATTTGGCATATGCGCTTCTTGGTATTCTCGCTATGTATGTATGTATGTATGTATGTATGTATGTATGTATGTATGTATGTATGTATATATATGTATGTATATATATATATATATGTACGGTATATATATGTGTATGTATATATCTAGACCATGTATATATAGATATACATACGTATATGTATATATATTTATATTAAATGTATACATGCAATTTTTTTTAAATGTATTAAATGAATGAATTTTATTTTTTCCAAAGATTTTTATCTGCAATATCTTCCACTGTTACCTGAATATTGTTTGACCCTGCCATATGTTCTCCAATGTACTTCCAAAGTTTCTGGGCTTGTGGTTGCAGAAGAAGTAGGAAGTGACCATCATGCACTTATGTAACAATAATGCATATTTCACAGTTATGTAACAATAATGCATATTTTACAGTTACATTTCACAGTTACAAGCGGCCCTCGGAGAGCAATCCTACTTCTGATGTTCCCTGTGATTTAAAAAAAAAAAGGAGTGACACCTCTGCTTTAATGAAATATTCATGAATGTAAAGATAAAGTAAAAAAGGCTCTCTTTGCACTGGAGCCAAATCAGCACATGCAATCTGTGATTTAGTGTTTAATGCAAGACTATGATATTGAAAATGGAGCAGTTGACATGGTTGGATGTGAAATATGGACGTTACCTCACTGTTACCATTAGTGCAGGGCTCTGCAAACAGGACAGCACAATTGTGAGCATATTGTCAGGTTCAAACACCAAACTATCTATTAAACAAGACAAGAAGCAAGGAATCAAACAGAGGGGCTCATTATGCAGCAGCTGCACTGGGTCAGAAACAGTTTAAAACAAAAGCATGGCATGCTAGCTTTTTTAGCTTATTTAGCAGGTAAACACCTTAGTGTCATATATTTTGGTATTTCACTAATGCCAACTAAGCATGCTATTGTGAGCATGTTAGCTTTTTTAGCTCATTTGCTCATATTTCTTGTCACTTGACACTATCTGACCAGCTGGTTTCGAGGGTGAAAACGGCCCCCGCCTCCTTTCGCGCTGTCAGTCTGTGGCCCCGAGTGGGAAAAGTTCAGACTGATGACTGATGGCATTGGTGCATGCAGAGGTGCACGGGGAGTTGTTCAGGCGGTGTTTACCGCACGTTGCTATTTGAGTGGGTAACCCAAGGAGGCGGATGTGAGTGAGGTGGCCAGCTGCACGGCCACAACAACAACAACGTAACACTGACCTTCATTCCTCTGCCTGGTGTCCTTAGCATCTTTGCTGAATCACACACTTAGCACGGAATGGGACGCCATGGGAGGTTATTTATAGAATAGAAAGTACTTTATTGATCCCTGGGGGAAATTCAGCACCACAGTTTGCTCACAATAAACAATAAACACTTAGGTATTTTTTACTTGTGAATAATATAAATACAGTCTATTATACAGCATTATTCACATGTGAATAATATAAATACAGTCTATTATACAGCATTATTCACATGTGAATAATTTAAATACAGTCTATTATACAGCATTATTCACATGTGAATAATATACAGTCTATTATATAGCATTATTCACATGTGAATAATTTAATACAGTCTATTATACAGCATTATTCACATGTGAATATTATAAATACAGTCTATACAGCATTATTCACATGTGAATAATATAAATACAGTCTATTATACAGCATTATTCACATGTGAATAACATAAATACAGTCTATTATACAGCATAATTCACATGTGAATAATATAAATACAGTATATTAAACAGCATTATTCACATGTGAATAATATAAATACAGTCTATTATACAGCATTATTCACATGTGAATAATATAAATAGTCTATTATACAGCATTATTCACATGTGAATAATATAAATACAGTCTATTGTATAGCATTATTCACATGTGAATAATATAATAGTCTATTATACAGCATTATTCACATGTGAATAATATAAATACAGTCTATTATACAGCATTATTCACATGGGAATAATATAAATAGTCTATTATATAGCATTATTCACATGTGAATAATATAAATACAGTCTATTATACAGCATTATTCACATGTGAATAATATAAATACAGTCTATTGTATAGCATTATTCACATGTGAATAATTATTCACATGTGAATAATATAAATACAGTCTATTATACAGCATTATTTACATGTAAATAATATAAATACAGTCTATTATACAGCATTATTCACATGTGAATAATATAAATACAGTCTATTATACAGCATTATTCACATGTGAATAATATAAATACAGTCTATTATACAGCATTATTCACATGTGAATAATATAAATACAGTATTATACAGCATTATTCACATGTGAATAATATAAATACAGTCTATTATACAGCATTATTCACATGTGAATAACATAAATACAGTCTATTATACAGCATAATTCACATGTGAATAATATAAATACAGTATATTAAACAGCATTATTCACATGTGAATAATATAAATACAGTCTATTATATAGCATTATTCACATGTGAATAACATAAATACAGTCTATTATACAGCATTATTCACATGTGAATAACATAAATACAGTATATTAAACAGCATTATTCACATGTGAATAATATAAATACAGTCTATTATATAGCATTATTCACATGTGAATAACATAAATACAGTCTATTATACAGCATTATTCACATGTGAATAATATAAATACAGTCTATTAAACAGCATTATTCACATGTGAATAATATAAATACAGTCTATTATATAGCATTGTTCACATGTGAATAATATAATACAGTCTATTATACAGCATTATTCACATGTGAATAATATAAATAGTCTATTATACAGCATTATTCACATGTGAATAATATAAATACAGTCTATTATACAGCATTATTCACATTTGAAAAATATAATACAGTCTATTATACAGCATTATTCACATGTGAATAATATAAATACAGTCTATTGTATAGCATTATTCACATGTGAATAATATAATACAGTCTATTATACAGCATTATTCACATGTGAATAATATAAATACAGTCTATTATACAGCATTATTCACATGGGAATAATATAAATAGTCTATTATATAGCATTATTCACATGTGAATAATATAAATACAGTCTATTATACAGCATTATTCACATGTGAAAAATATAATAGTCTATTATACAGCATTATTCACATGTGAATAACATAAATACAGTCTATTATCCAGCATTATTCACATGTGAATAATATAAATACAGTCTATTATACAGCATTATTCACATGTGAATAATATAAATACAGTCTATTATATAGCATTATTCACATGTGAATAATATAAATACAGTCTATTATACAGCATTATTCACATGTGAATAATATAAATACAGTATATTAAACAGCATTATTCACATGTGAATAATATAAATACAGTCTATTATATAGCATTATTCACATGTGAATAATATAATACAGTCTATTATACAGCATTATTCACATGTGAATAACATAAATACAGTCTATTATACAGCATAATTCACATGTGAATAATATAAATACAGTATATTAAACAGCATTATTCACATGTGAATAATATAAATACAGTCTATTATACAGCATTATTCACATGTGAATAATATAAATACAGTCTATTATACAGCATTATTCACATGTGAAAAATATAATAGTCTATTATACAGCATTATTCACATGTGAATAACATAAATACAGTCTATTATCCAGCATTATTCACATGTGAATAATATAAATACAGTCTATTATACAGCATTATTCACATGTGAAAAATATAATAGTCTATTATACAGCATTATTCACATGTGAATAATATAAATACAGTCTATTATACAGCATTATTCACATGTGAATAATATAAATACAGTCTATTATACAGCATTATTCACATGTGAATAACATAAATACAGTCTATTATACAGCATAATTCACATGTGAATAATATAAATACAGTCTATTAAACAGCATTATTCACATGTGAATAATATAATACAGTCTATTATACAGCATTATTCACATGTGAATAATATAAATACAGTCTATTATATAGCATTACTCACATGTGAATAATATAATAGTCTATTATACAGCATTATTCACATGTAAAAAATATAAATACAGTCTATTATACAGCATTATTCACATGTGAATAATATAAATAGTCTATTATACAGCATTATTCACATGTGAATAATATAAATAGTCTATTATACAGCATTATTCACATGTGAATAATATAAATACAGTCTATTATACAGCATTATTCACATGTGAATAATATAAATACAGTCTATTATACAGCATTATTCACATGTGAATAATATAAATTACAGAGTGCAGTGCCAAAGTGCAATATTATATACGCCTCGTTAAAGCTGCACTGCATGGAGGACAAACTCTTCAATTGACGACAAGTGTTTGAAATTATTGAAGCCTTTATCTTCTTTTGCAGCTGCACATGATTAATATTAATAAAGTGTTTGTTAATTTAATGTATTTTTGATTGCCAAAAAGGTGATTGAAGATAATATTTTGATATTGACACATCTCATCTGTGCATGCATTACTATTTCTGTACTGGAAATGACGCATTACAGCAAACGTCAGGAGCCTTGTAGACATATTAATATTATTAAGAATTACATGTAATATATTTAATAATAGTGTACAATTTAATAATAATAATATACAATATAATAATTAAACTTATATAATTATTTATAATGGAATTGTAGCCCCTGAATCGTAATCGCTCCTACGCCTACAAATTATTGCACTATTTTAATTAATGAATAATTAATATTAGTGACAATTATAATTACAGGAAAAAACACCAGCAAAGACTTCCTGTCTGCACATTCTCTTTAAAAGTCTTTGTCCATCTTAAACATTCATTTATGTTCCAACACACATTAGAAGCATTAAGCTTCTTATTTTGACACTGAATATTTTAACGTTGACAATTGTACAAACATTTTGTGTTAAAACAATTCTGTGAATAAAAATTAAGTGCAGGAATATTTGTTGCTTGAAAAGTGAAGAGCCAGCCAATGAGATGCTTCAGTCGTAATTTACCAGAAGTGGGTCTGGACTTTTGAAGCAACTGAATATTTTACACTGATTTTGTTCAACTGAGTTATACACAGATTTTTTTCAACACTGATTTTTTTACAAAAAATTTTTATATGCTGATTTAGTTTTCAATTTATTTTTATACACTGATTTTTTTTTACAATATTTTTTTATAGGCTGATTTATTTTGCAATTTATTTTTATACACTGATTTTTTTTACTATTTTTTTTATCACTGATTCTTTTCAACCGAATTATACACTGAATTTTAATATACTGTTTTTTTTTTTTTTTACATAATTGTTATACACTGTTTTTTTTACAATATTTTTTGGGGGAATTATTTTTTTCAACTGAATTATACACACATTGTTATACAAAACATTTTTTTCCAATTAATTTTTATACAGTGATTTTTTTTACAATATTTTTTTTTACAATTTTCATACACTGATTTTTTTCAAACTGAATTACACTGGTTTTTTCTACAATTATTTTTCATACACTGATTTTTTTAAACTAAATTGTATATGAATATATATATTTTTTTACAATTATTTTTAATACACTGTTTTTTTTTTACATAATTTTTATACACTGGTTTTTTACAATAATTTTTATACACAATTTTTTTTAAATACATTTTTATACAGTAATGTTTTTTAAATTAATTTTTATACACTGATATTTGTTTTTACAATTTTCATACACTGATTTTTTTTTCCAACAGAATTATACACTGACTTTTTTTTAACAAACACTGATTTTTTTTAAAAACTGAATTACACACTGATTTTTTCTACAATTATTTTTCATACACTGTTTTTTTTAACTGAATTGTATATGAATATATTTTTTTTAACAATTATTTTTTATACACTGTTTTTTTTGCAGTTAATTTTCATACACTGATTTTTTTTTAAATATTTTTTTTTACAATTTTCATACACTGATTTTTTTCAAACTGAATTACACTCATTTTTTCTACAATTATTTTTCATACACTGATTTTTTTAAACTAAATTGTATAGGAATATATATATTTTTTTACAATTATTTTTAATACACTTTTTTTTTTACATAATTTGTATACACTGGTTTTTTACAATTATTTTTTTGTGCACTGATTTTTTTCAACTGAATTAACACACATTTTTATATACAATTTTTTTAAATTAATTTTTATACATTAATATTTTTTTTTATTAATTTTTATACACTATTATTTTTTTTTTTACAATTTTCATACACTGATTTTTTTCCAACAGAATTATACACTGACTTTTTTTTAACAAACACTGATTTTTTTTTAAACTGAATTACACACTGATTTTTTCTACAATTATTTTTCATACACTGTTTTTTTTAACTCAATTGTATATGAATATATTTTTTTTAACAATAACTTTTTATACACTGTTTTTTTTGCAGTTAATTTTCATACACTGATTTTTTTTTTTTTTTTTTTTAATCAATTTTCATACACTGATTTTTTTCAAACTGAATTACACTAATTTTTTCTACAATTATTTTTCATACACTGATTTTTTTAAACTAAATTGTATATGAATATATATATTTTTTACAATTATTTTTAATACACTGGTTTTTTTACATAATTTTTATACACTTGTTTTTTACAATAACTTTTTGTGCACTGATTTTTTTTCAACTGAATTAACACACGTTTTTATACACAATTTTTTTTAAATTAATTTTTATACAGTAATTTTTTTAAATTAATTTTTATACACTGATATTTTTTTTTGCAATTTTCATACACTGATTTTTTTCCAACAGAATTATACACTGACTTTTTTTTAACAAACACTGATTTTTTTTTAAACTGAATTACACACTGATTTTTTCTACAATTATTTTTCATACACTGTTTTTTTTAACTCAATTGTATATGAATATATTTTTTTTAACAATAACTTTTTATACACTGTTTTTTTTGCAGTTAATTTTCATACACTGATTTTTTTTTTTTTTTTTTTTAATCAATTTTCATACACTGATTTTTTTCAAACTGAATTACACTAATTTTTTCTACAATTATTTTTCATACACTGATTTTTTTAAACTAAATTGTATATGAATATATATATTTTTTACAATTATTTTTAATACACTGGTTTTTTTACATAATTTTTATACACTTGTTTTTTACAATAACTTTTTGTGCACTGATTTTTTTTCAACTGAATTAACACACGTTTTTATACACAATTTTTTTTAAATTAATTTTTATACAGTAATTTTTTTAAATTAATTTTTATACACTGATATTTTTTTTTGCAATTTTCATACACTGATTTTTTTCCAACAGAATTATACACTGACTTTTTTTTAACAAACACTGATTTTTTTTTAAACTGAATTACACACTGATTTTTTCTACAATTATTTTTCATACACTGTTTTTTTTAACTCAATTGTATATGAATTTTTTTTTTTAACAATTATTTTTTATACACTGTTTTTTTTGCAGTTAATTTTCATACACTGATTTTTTTTAAATATTTTTTTTTACAATTTTCATACACTGATTTTTTTCAAACTGAATTACACTGATTTTTTCTACAATTATTTTTCATACACTGATTTTTTTTAACTAAATTGTATATGAATATATATGTTGTTTACAATTATTTTTAATACACTGTTTTTTTTAAATGATTTGTATACACTGGTTTTTTACAATTATTTTTTGTGCACTGATTTTTTTTCAACTGAATTAACACACATTTTTATACACAATTTTTTTAAATTAATTTTTATACAGTAATTTGTTTAAATTAATTTTTATACACTGGTATTTTTTTTTTTTTTACAATTTTCATACACTGATTTTTTTCCAACACTATACACTGACTTTTTTTTAACAAACACTGATTTTTTTTTTAAACTGAATTACACACTGATTTTTTCTACAATTATTTTTCATACACTGTTTTTTTTAACTCAATTGTATATGAATATATTTTTTTTAACAATTATTTTTTATACACTGTTTTTTTTGCAGTTAATTTTCATACACTGATTTTTTTTTAATATTGTTTTTTACAATTTTCATACACTGATTTTTTTCAAACTGAATTACACTGATTTTTTCTACAATTATTTTTCATACACTGATTTTGTTAAACTAAATTGTATATGAATATATATATTTTTTTACAATTATTTTTAATACACTGTTTTTTTTACATAATTTGTATACACTTGTTTTTTACAATTATTTTTTGTGCACTGATTTTTTTTCAACTGAATTAACACACATTTTTATACACAATTTTTTTTAAATTAATTTTTATACAGTAATGTTTTTTTAATTCATTTTTATACACTGATTTTTTTTTTACAATTTTCATACACTGATTTTTTTCAAACTGAATTACACTGATTTTTTCTACAATTATTTTTCATACACTGATTTTTTTAAACTAAATTGTATATGAATATATATATTTTTTACAATTATTTTTAATACACTGGTTTTTTTTACATAATTTTTATACACTTGTTTTTTACAATATTTTTTTGTGCACTGATTTTTTTTCAACTGAATTAAAACACGTTTTTATACACAATTTTTTTTAAATTAATTTTTATACAGTAATTTTTTTTAAATTAATTTTTATACACTGGTATTTTTTTTTTTTTTTTTTACAATTTTCATACACTGATTTTTTTCCAACAGAATTATACACTGACTTTTTTTTTTTAACAAACACTGATTTTTTTTTAAACTGAATTACACACTGATTTTTTCTACAATTATTTTTCATACACTGTTTTTTTTTTAACTCAATTGTATATGAATATATATATTTTTTAACAATTATTTTTTATACACTGTTTTTTTTTGCAGTTAATTTTCATACACTGATTTTTTTTAAACCGATTATTTCTGCATGAAACTTTTTTTTTTTTAAATGAATTTTTATTCACTGATTTTTTTTTAAACATAAAATTCTAAAACACTGTACATTAACAAACTGAAATTTCAAACACATTTTGCCCACACTTTTTTAATTTAGTAAAATTGTCCGCATAATTTATGGTCAAACAAAAAAATCATTAAACAAAATTAAAAGGCAAAAAATTCATTTACACAAATTCAATGTCCAAAGAAAGCTTTTGTACCTCCATAGTTGGTAAAGTCATCACACTTCAACATCTCTAACATGTAAACGCTGCCTCCTTGCTAGGTCAGCGAATCCATTCCTAATGATGTATATATGTATGTACGTATGTATATGTATATATGTATGTACGTATTAGTTGAAAATGAGGTTTTTCCACTGACAAGGTTAGTTTTTATTCTTTAGAATAACGGTGGTGTTCCCTGAATATTCAAACTCTGACCAGACCACATTTCCATCTGGACTTCAAACCTTTTTCTCAGCCTGCGTATTATTTGCAGACTTCTTCCACTTTTCTAAAGGTTGAGTTGTCTGCCCCTCAGAAGAAGAAGAAGAAGAAGAAAGTTGAAGATTCGGAGAGGAAAAGTGTCCTGTGGGAAAAATTGATTGGTGGAGGTCTCACTCTCACGTCCACGAGCCAAAGAGAACATTTCCCCTGACATTTGCAGTGAGGGCATTCCTTTCCCAAAACACTGCTCTTCATCTTCCACCATCATCTCATCATCCTTGACATATATACACATATACACATATACATACATGCAAACCCCTAAAGCAGTGAAGTTGTCACGTTGTGTAAATGGTAAATAAAAAGAGAATACAACAAATCCTTTTCAACTTATATTCAATTAAATAGACTGCAAAGACAAGATATTTCATGTTCACACTGAGAAACGTCATTTTTTTTTGCAAATATTAGCTCATTTGGAATTTGATGCCTGCAACATGTTTCAAAAAAGCTGGCACGAGTGGCAAAAAAGACTGAGAAAGTTGAGGGATGCTCATCAAAGACTTATTTGGAACATCCCACAGGTGAACAGGCTAATTGGGAACAGGTGGGTGCCATGATTGGGTATTTGTTGACCACTTTGTCAACAAATGCCTGAGCAAATTGTTTAAGAACAACATTTCTCAAGCAGCTATTGCAAGGAATTTAGGGATTTCACCATCTACGCTCCGTAATATCATCAAAAGGTTCAGAAATTCTGGAGAAATCACTGCACGTAAGCCATGATATTACGCACCTTCCATCCCTCAGGCGGTACTGCATCAAAAAGTGACACCAGTGTGTAAAGGATATCACCACATGGGCTCGGGAACACTTCAGAAAACCACTGTCAGTAACTACATTTGGTCGCTACATTTCTAAGTGCACGTTAAAACTCTACTATGCATTTATCAACAACACCCAGAAACGCTTCGCTGGGCCTGAGCTCATCTAAAGATGGACTAATGCTAAGTAGAAAAGTGTTCTGTGGTCTGACGAGTCTACATTACAAATTGTTTTTGGAAACCGTTGTGTCCTTTGGACCAAAGAGGACTGTTATAGGGTGAAAAGTGTAAAAGGCAGCATGTGTGATGGTATGGGGGTGTATTAGTGCCCAAGGCATGGGTAACTTACACATCTGTGAAGGCACCATTAATGCTGAAAGGTACGTACAGGTTTTGGAGCAACATATATTGCCATCCAAGCAACATTATCATGGACGCCCCTGCTTATTTCAGCCAGACAATGCCAAACCATGTGTTACAACATCATGGCTTTGTAGTAAAAGAGTGTGGGTACTAGACTGGCCTGCCTGTAGTCCAGACCTGTTGAACAACTTAATCTGTACATCAAGCAAGAATGGGAAATAATTAGGCATGGTAACAGGTTGACATTTAGCATGCTAGCAAGCTAGCATCAAGTTACAACATCCATGACATTTAGGGTTGTTTTACCGACAGAATTGGCTAACATGCAACTGTTAGCACCTGCAGTAGCATACATGCTAAAAAAATCCTAACTGGGTTTTTCCACATTTTCGGGCAGTTTGTTTGGGAAATGTGGAATTGAGCAACATTATTATTTACAATTTCAGTTCTACTTCCTGTTTGTAAACCACAAATCAAACTCATGTAATAAAAGATATTTTGCTAACTGTACGACGGTCGCCGCGGCGACAGGATTGCGTAACATGTCAGCTTGCACCGCAGGCTTTCGGGAGTCGGATCCTCGTCACGCGCAAACCGCCAACAAACTCGCTTTTGTCAGCCAGCTGGACTTCAACAACATTCTGCGGTGAAGGTCAGAGGTCAACCAAGTGGGGTCAAAGAAATGTGGCGACAGTTTCTTGCATAAGAGTGAAAGAAGAGACCTTTGACCCCGATCACAAATGTCACAGAATGCTCCTCTTGGCTGTGCTCTGGTGTGCCACTTATTTTTAACACTTGTATGAGTGGGACCCTTTTGGGTCCCTAGGAACTTTAGTATGATTTTTTTTTTTTTAATTCAAGGCTCCAATGACTTCACATCAAATATTACACTTTGAAATATATTTTGGGGAAAATATGTTTGCCATATAAAAAAATGTTTTTTATGGCAGAGCATAAAACCAACAAAAAACATAATAAAATAATAACTTATAATCAACAATCTGAAGTTAATCTATAGATTTAAGTGTTGAAAGTAGAGGAAAACATTTAAAATAATGTGTGACTTATTTTTTTTAACACTTTTATGAGTGGGACCCTTTTGGGTACCTAGGAACTTTAGTGTGATTTTTTTTTTTTTCAATGAATAGTGAATCAAAATGAATGTTGTTATGAATTATTGACATATTCAAGGCTCCAATTACTTCACATCAAATATTACACTTTGAAATATATTTTGGGGAAAATATGTTTGCCATATGAAAACAGTTTTCTATGGCAGGGCATAAAACAAACAAAAAACATAATAAAATAACTTGTAATCAACAAATAGATCTGAAGTTAATCTATAGATTTAAGTGTTGAAAATAAAGACAAAATTTAAAATAATGTATGACTTATTTTTTAACACTTTTATGAGTGGGACCCTTTTGGGTCCCTAGGAACTTTAGTGTGATTTTTTTTTCAATGAATAGTGAATCAAAATGAATGTTGTTATGAATTATTGACATATTGAAGGCTCCAATGACTTCACATCAAATATTACACTTTGAAATATATTTTGGGGAAAATATGTTTGCAATATAAAAACAGTTTTCTATGGTAGGGCATAAAACAAACAAAAAACACAATAAAATAACTTGTAATCAACAAATGGATCTGAAGTTAATCTATAGATTTAAGTGTTGACAATAAAGAAAAAATTTAAAATAATGTGTGACTTATTTTTTAACACTTTTATGAGTGGGACCCTTTTGGGTCCCTAGGAACTTTAGTGTGATTTTTTTTTTTTTTTCAATGAATAGTGAATCAAAATGAATGTTGTTATGAATTATTGACATATTCAAGGCTCCAATTACTTCACATCAAATATTACACTTTGAAATATATTTTGGGGAAAATATGTTTTCCATATGAAAACAGTTTTCTATGGCAGGGCATAAAACAAACAAAAAACATAATAAAATAACTTGTAATCAACAAATAGATCTGAAGTTAATCTATAGATTTAAGTGTTGACAATAAAGAAAAAATTAAAAATAATGTGTGACTTATTTTTTAACACTTTTATGAGTGGGACCCTTTTGGGTCCCAAGGAACTTTAGTGTGATTTTTTTTTTTTTTTTAAATGAACAGTGAATCAAAATGAATGTTGTTATGAATTATTGACATATTCAAGGCTCCAATGACTTCACATCAAATATTACACTTTGAAATATATTTTGGGGAAAATATGTTTGCAATATAAAAACCGTTTTCTATGGCAGGGCATAAAACAAACAAAAAACATAATAAAATAACTTGTAATCAACAAATGTATCTGAAGTTAATCAACAGATTTAACTGTTGAAAGTTTAAGAAAAAAATTTAAAATAATGTATGATTTAGTTTTTAACACTTTTATGAGTGGGACCCTTTTGGGTCCCTAGGAACTTTAGTGTGATTTTTTTTTATGAATAGTGAATCAAAATCAATGTTATGAATTATTGACATATTCAAGGCTCCAATTACTTCACATCAAATATTACACTTTGAAATATATTTTGGGGAAAATATGTTTGCCATATAAAAAAATGTTTTTTATGGCAGGGTATAAAACAAACAAAAAACATAATAAAATAATAACTTATAATCAACAATCTAAAGTTAATCAATAGATTTAAGTGTTGAAAGTTAAGAAACATTTAAAATAATGTATGACTTATTTTTTAACACTTTTATGAGTGGGACCCTTTTGGGTACCTAGGAACTTTAGTGTGATTTTTTTTTCAATGAATAGTGAATCAAAATGGATGTTGTTATGAATTATTGACATATTCAAGGCTCCAATGACTTCACATCAAATATTACACTTTGAAATATATTTTGGGGAAAATATGTTTTCCATATGAAAACAGTTTTCTATGGCAGGGCATAAAACAAACAAAAAACATAATAAAATAATAACTTATAATCAACAAATGGATCTGAAGTTAATCTATAGATTTAAGTGTTGAACGTAGAGGAAAAAATGTAAAATAATGTATGACTTATTTTTGAACACTTTTATGAGTGGGACCCTTTTGGGTACCTAGGAACTTTAGTGTGATTTTTTTTTTTAATGAATAGTGAATCAAAATTAAAGTTGTTATGAACTATTAACACATTCAAGGCTCCAATTACTTCACATCAAATATTACATTTTGAAATATATTTGGGGGAAAATATGTTTGCAATATGAAAACAGTTTTCTATGACAGGGCATAAAACAAACAAAAAACATAATAAAATAACTTGTAATCAACAAATGGATCTGAAGTTAATCTATAGATTTAAATGTTGACAATAAAGAAAAAAATTAAAATAATGTGTGACTTATTTTTGAACACTTTTATGAGTGGGACCCTTTTAGGTCCCTAGGAACTTTAGTGTGATTTTTTTTTTTTTTTAATGAATAGTGAATCAAAATTAAAGTTGTTATGAATTATTGACACATTCAAGGCTCCAATTACTTCACATCAAATATTACATTTTGAAATATATTTTGGGGAAAATATGTTTGCAATATAAAAACAGTTTTCTATGACAGGGCATAAAACAAACAAAAAACATAATAAATAATAACTTATAATCAACAAATGGATCTGAAGTTAATCTATAGATTTAAGTGTTGGAAATAAAGACAACATTTAAAATAACGTGTGACTTATTTTTTAACACTTTTATGAGTGGGACCCTTTTGGGTCCCCAGGAACTTTAGTGTGATTTTTTTTTTTATAAATAGTGAATCAAAATCAATGTTATGAATTATTGACATATTCAAGGCTCCAATGACTTCAAATCAAATATTACACTTTGAAATATATTTTGGGGAAAATATGTTTGCCATATGAAAACAGTTTTCTATGGCAGGGCATAAAACAAACAAAAAACATAATAAAATAACTTATAATCAACAAATGGATCTGAAGTTAATCTATAGATTTAAGTGTTGAAAGTAGAGGAAAAAATGTAAAATAATGTATGACTTATTTTTGAACACTTTTAGGAGTAGTACCCTTCTGGGTCCCGAGGAACTTTAGTGTGATTTTTTTTTTAATGAATAGTGAATCAAAATTAAAGTTGTTATGAACTATTAACACATTCAAGGCTCCAATTACTTCACATCAAATATTACATTTTGAAATATATTTGGGGGCAAATATGTTTGCAATATAAAAACAGTTTTCTATGACAGGGCATAAAACAAACAAAAAACATAATAAAATAATAACTTATAATCAACAAATGGATCTGAAGTTAATCTATAGATTTAAGTGTTGAAAATAAAGACACAATTTAAAATAATGTGTGACTTATTTTTTAACACTTTTATGAGTGGGACCCTTTTGGGTCCCTAGGAACTTTAGTGTGATTTTTTTTTTTAATGAATAGTGAATCAAAATTAAAGTTGTTATGAATTATTGACACATTCAAGGCTCCAATTACTTCACATCAAATATTACATTTTGAAATATATTTTGGGGAAAATATGTTTGCCATATGAAAACAGTTTTCTATGGCAGGGCATAAAACAAACAAAAAACATAATAAAATAACTTATAATCAACAAATGGATCTGAAGTTAATCTATAGATTTAAGTGTTGAAAGTAGAGGAAAAAATGTAAAATAATGTATGACTTATTTTTTAACACTTTTATGAGTGGGACCCTTTTGGGTCCCTAGGAACTTTAGTGTGATTTTTTTTTTTCAATGAATAGTGAATCAAAATGAATGTTGTTATGAATTATTGACATATTCAAGGCTCCAATTACTTCACATCAAATATTACACTTTGAAATATATTTTGGGGAAAATATGTTTTCCATATGAAAACAGTTTTCTATGGCAGGGCATAAAACAAACAAAAAACATAATAAAATAACTTGTAATCAACAAATAGATCTGAAGTTAATCTATAGATTTAAGTGTTGACAATAAAGAAAAAATTTAAAATAATGTGTGACTTATTTTTTAACACTTTTATGAGTGGGACCCTTTTGGGTCCCTAGGAACTTTAGTGTGATTTTTTTTTTTTCAATGAATAGTGAATCAAAATGGATGTTGTTATGAATTATTGACATATTCAAGGCTCCAATGACTTCACATCAAATATTACACTTTGAAATATATTTTGGGGAAAATATGTTTTCCATATGAAAACAGTTTTCTATGGCAGGGCATAAAACAAACAAAAAACATAATAAAATAATAACTTATAATCAACAAATGGATCTGAAGTTAATCTATAGATTTAAGTGTTGAACGTAGAGGAAAAAATGTAAAATAATGTATGACTTATTTTTGAACACTTTTATGAGTGGGACCCTTTTGGGTACCTAGGAACTTTAGTGTGATTTTTTTTTTTTAATGAATAGTGAATCAAAATTAAAGTTGTTATGAACTATTAACACATTCAAGGCTCCAATTACTTCACATCAAATATTACATTTTGAAATATATTTGGGGGAAAATATGTTTGCAATATGAAAACAGTTTTCTATGACAGGGCATAAAACAAACAAAAAACATAATAAAATAACTTGTAATCAACAAATGGATCTGAAGTTAATCTATAGATTTAAATGTTGACAATAAAGAAAAAAATTAAAATAATGTGTGACTTATTTTTGAACACTTTTATGAGTGGGACCCTTTTAGGTCCCTAGGAACTTTAGTGTGATTTTTTTTTTTTTAATGAATAGTGAATCAAAATTAAAGTTGTTATGAATTATTGACACATTCAAGGCTCCAATTACTTCACATCAAATATTACATTTTGAAATATATTTTGGGGAAAATATGTTTGCAATATAAAAACAGTTTTCTATGACAGGGCATAAAACAAACAAAAAACATAATAAATAATAACTTATAATCAACAAATGGATCTGAAGTTAATCTATAGATTTAAGTGTTGGAAATAAAGACAACATTTAAAATAACGTGTGACTTATTTTTTAACACTTTTATGAGTGGGACCCTTTTGGGTCCCCAGGAACTTTAGTGTGATTTTTTTTTTTATAAATAGTGAATCAAAATCAATGTTGTGAATTATTGACATATTCAAGGCTCCAATGACTTCAAATCAAATATTACACTTTGAAATATATTTTGGGGAAAATATGTTTGCCATATGAAAACAGTTTTCTATGGCAGGGCATAAAACAAACAAAAAACATAATAAAATAACTTATAATCAACAAATGGATCTGAAGTTAATCTATAGATTTAAGTGTTGAAAGTAGAGGAAAAAAATGTAAAATAATGTATGACTTATTTTTGAACACTTTTAGGAGTGGTACCCTTCTGGGTCCCGAGGAACTTTAGTGTGATTTTTTTTTTTAATGAATAGTGAATCAAAATTAAAGTTGTTATGAACTATTAACACATTCAAGGCTCCAATTACTTCACATCAAATATTACATTTTGAAATATATTTGGGGGCAAATATGTTTGCAATACAAAAACAGTTTTCTATGACAGGGCATAAAACAAACAAAAAACATAATAAAATAATAACTTATAATCAACAAATGGATCTGAAGTTAATCTATAGATTTAAGTGTTGAAAATAAAGACACAATTTAAAATAATGTGTGACTTATTTTTTAACACTTTTATGAGTGGGACCCTTTTGGGTCCCTAGGAACTTTAGTGTGATTTTTTTTTTTAATGAATAGTGAATCAAAATTAAAGTTGTTATGAATTATTGACACATTCAAGGCTCCAATTACTTCACATCAAATATTACATTTTGAAATATATTTTGGGGAAAATATGTTTGCCATATGAAAACAGTTTTCTATGGCAGGGCATAAAACAAACAAAAAACATAATAAAATAACTTATAATCAACAAATGGATCTGAAGTTAATCTATAGATTTAAGTGTTGAAAGTAGAGGAAAAAATGTAAAATAATGTATGACTTATTTTTTAACACTTTTATGAGTGGGACCCTTTTGGGTCCCTAGGAACTTCAGTGTGATTTTTTTTTAAATGAACAGTGAATCAAAATTAATGTTGTTATGAATTATTGACATATTCAAGGCTCCAATGACTTCATATCAAATATTACACTTTGAAATATATTTTGGGGAAAATATGTTTGCCATATGAAAAAAAGTGTTTTTTATGGCAGGGCATAAAACAAACAAAAAACATAATAAAATAATAACTTATAATCAACAAATGGATCTGAAGTTAATCTATAGATTTAAGTGTTGGAAATAAAGACAACATTTAAAATAACGTGTGACTTATTTTTTAACACTTTTATGAGTGGGACCCTTTTGGGTCCCTAGGAACTTTAGTGTGATTTTTTTTTTTAATGAATAGTGAATCAAAATTAAAGTTGTTATGAATTATTGACACATTCAAGGCTCCAATTACTTCACATCAAATATTACATTTTGAAATATATTTGGGGGAAAATATGTTTGCCATATAAAAAAAATGTTTTTTATGGCAGGGCATAAAACAAACAAAAAACATAATAAAATAACTTATAATCAACAAATGGATCTGAAGTTAATCTATAGATTTAAGTGTTGAAAATAAAGACAAAATTTAAAATAATGTGTGACTTATTTTTCAACACTTTTATGAGTTAGGACACCCCTGTAATCTCTACGATGACATCAATGTTAGTTTTGGTGTAGGCAGCGTGAACAGGAAGTTAGTTTGACTAATGGCCGCCTCCTCCCGCCTTCTATTCCGCCTGCTGTGAAAAAGGCAAAAACATTCATTTTCCACAGCAAACCTTTGAGGTTTTCAACAGGAGTCAGCAAGACTGCGAGAGCACGGACTTGCTTAAAGGGCACTCGCACGCACACGCGCCGTGGAAGGAAGGAAATGAGGCCGGTTATTGATGATGTTCTCCTGACGTCACAAATGTCAAATAAATATAGATTTCCTCCACGTAGCCTAAATACGGGCTCTCCAAAGTGCGGCCCGCAGCTTCTTTTTCTTGACACAATATCAAAATCACACAATATCCTACCAGCACGTCTTCCTATGAGGAAGCAGTGCCTGGGGAGTCTGTGGTGGGCTCTCCTATTTCTGGGGCTGAGGTTGCTGAGGTAGTTAAAAAGCTCCTCGGTGGCAAGGCCCCGGGGGTGGATGAGATCCGCCCGGAGTTCCTTAAGGCTCTGGATGTTGTGGGGCTGTCTTGGTTGACAAGACTCTGCAACATCGCGTGGACATCGTGGGCGGTACCTCTGGATTGGCAGACCGGGGGTGGTGGTTCCTCTCTTTAAGAAGGGGAACCGGAGGGTGTGTTCCAACTATCGTGGGATCACACTCCTCAGCCTTCCCGGTAAGGTCTATTCAGGTGTACTGGAGAGGAAGCTACGCCGGATAGTCGAACCTCGGATTCAGGAGGAACAGTGTGGTTTTCGTCCTGGTCGTGGAACTGTGGACCAGCTCTATACTCTGGGCAGGGTCCTTGAGGGTGCATGGGAGTTTGCCCAACCAGTCTACATGTGCTTTGTGGACTTGGAGAAGGCATTCGACCGTGTACCCCGGGAAGTCCTGTGGGGAGTGCTCAGAGAGTATGGGGTAACGGACTGTCTTATTGTGGCAGTTCGCTCCCTGTATGATCAGTGTCAGAGCTTGGTCCGCATTGCCGGCAGTAAGTCAGACACGTTTCCAGTGAGGGTTGGACTCCGCCAAGGCTGCCCTTTGTCACCCATTCTGTTCATAACCTTTATGGACAGAATTTCTAGGCGCAGTCAGGGCGTTGAGGGTATCTGGTTTGGTGGCTGCAGGATTAGGTCTCTGCTATTTGCAGATGATGTGGTCCTGATGGCTTCCTACGGCCAAGATCTTCAGCTCTCACTGCATCGGTTTGCAGCCGAGTGTGAAGCGACTGGGATGGGAATCAGCACCTCCAAGTCCGAGACCATGGTTCTCTCCCGGAAAAGGGTGGAGTGCCATCTCCGGGTTGGGGAGGAGATCTTGCCCCAAGTGGAGGAGTTCAAGTACCTCGGAGTCTTGTTCACGAGTGGGGGAAGAGTGGATCGTGAGATCGACAGGCGGATCGGTGCGGCGTCTTCAGTAATGCGGACGCTGTATCGATCCGTTGTGGTGAAAAAGGAGCTGAGCCGGAAGGCAAAGCTCTCGATTTACCGGTCGATCTACGTTCCCATCCTCACCTATGGTCATGAGCTTTGGGTCATGACCGAAAGGACAAGATCACGGGTACAAGCGGCCGAAATGAGTTTCCTCCGCCGAGTGGCGGGGCTCTCCCTTAGAGATAGGGTGAGAAGCTCTGTCATCCGGGGGGAGCTCAAAGTAAAGCCGCTGCTCCTCCACATCGAGAGGAGCCAGATGAGGTGGTTCGGGCATCTGGTCAGGATGCCACCCGAACGCCTCCCTAGGAAGGTGTTTCGGGCACGTCCGACCGGTAGGAGGCCACGGGGAAGACCCAGGACACGCTGGGAAGACTATCTCTCCCGGCCGGCCTGGGAACGCCTCGAGATCCCCCGGGAGGAGCTGGACGAAGTGGCTGGGGAGAGGGAAGTCTGGGCTTCTCTGCTTAAGCTGCTTCCCCCGCGACCCGACCTCGGATAAGCGGAAGAAGATGGATGGATGGATGGAAAATAAAACACACCCCGAATTACAACACTACAAAAAAAACAAGAACTATAAACCGCTAGACTTTCCTACATTTTGAACCCTGTGGCTTAATTTATGGGTTTTTCTTTGCTGACGGCCACAGTTGTTAGAATAATTGTTTGTAAGTTATCACAAAAAACTTTGTGTTGAAATGAGTTCCAGGCAAAAGGACCGGGGCTGTCTTTGAGGCCTACCAAGAGGAAGAATGCTCGTAAAACTCCACTGTGACTTCAAGGCGGAGAAATGACAGGATCTGCCCAATTTCCGGACGAACTCTTTTTGAAGTATTTTTCGAACTCTTTTTGAACTATTTTATGGAACTCTCTTTGAAATATTTTATGGAACTCTTTTTGAAATATTTTATGCAACTCTTTTTGAACTATTTTACAACCTCTTCTTTTGAACTGTTCGGTAAACAAAGGCAACGCTGTTTACGACCCACTTCCCTCTGGAAGCAGCTGTGGTCAGGTGTGGGGGGGGGGGGAAGTCAAATAAAGAAGGAGGAGTGCAATCTTGGGCAGCACGGTGACAGAGGGGTTAGTGCGTGTGCCTCACAATACGAAGGTCCTGAGAAGTCCTGGGTTCAATCCTGGGCTCGGGATCTCCCCGTGACTGCGTGGGTTCCCTCCGGGTACTCCGGCTTCCTGGGGATAGGTTGATTGGCAACACTAAATGGTCCCTAGTGTGTGAATGTGAGTGTGAATGTTGTCTGTCTATCTGTGTTGGCCCTGTGATGAGGTGGCGACTTGTCCAGGGTGTACCCCGCCTTCAGCCCGATTGTAGCTGAGATAGACTCCAGCACCCCCCGCGACCCCGAAGGGATTAAGCGGTAGAAAATGGATGGATGGATGGATGGAGTGCAATCTTTGGGAAGAGCGTGATGGAGATTGCAGAAGGATACAATGTCCGGGCGACTCTCCTCAAAATTGAGTCCTAATTGAATTCTGTCTCTGTTTAATTCTTTGCCTCTTGTCTTGTTTAACAGATGTCATCAGTGTTTGAACCTGACAATGGTGTAAGTTTAAAAAAAACTAAACAAGCAGAGACAAAGTAAGGTGTGTTATTGTTATTGCTCTGGCGCCATCTTTTGGACGAATTTGCTGACCGTAGGTGCTGCAGTGTCCGCCCCATTTTAGTTCTTGCAACCGGAAGTACAATTGCCGTTCAGTCTTTTCACCGTCCGTAGGGTTTCTACTCGTATACCTTAATACTTGGGTTGCTCGTGACGCCACTTTTCTATTTTCCGCCTCCCTTCTTCTCCCTGCTTGCTCTCTTTGCTTTGTCCTGTCTACACTTTTTTGAAGCCTCTTTCTTTGCGCTGTCCTCCAAATCTAAACATCAGACATGGAAATGATCAGCTGGACTCTCGACTCAATTGACAAAATATTTTCGACGAGGAAAAGAGGTTCTGGGGAGCCCGGCTGCCCTGATGGAACCATTGCTGCGGGGTACGTGAGAGATTCCTGGGATAAATGGAGAATCATGTGCCTTTCCATCAAGAACGTGGAAGACATCTACTTATTTGGAACCGTGATCGCAGGGCACCTGGTGATTGGGCTGGGCATTGCTCTGGTGTATCGTCAAATTCTTAAGACGATGGCAGCCACTCAAGGAGCCCAAAGGCTGTTCGTCGCAATGGAAGATTTGGACCGGGCTGTGGGATCACAGTCTTGGGCGATTTCTGAACTGAATCGCAAGATGGATCACATCATGGAAAAGTTGGTTGAAAGGGAAAAATTGGATATGAGGGAACAGACAAGCCATTGTAATGTCTGCTCGCGGAAAAACAAAATCCTAGTCTACGATTTGACTCCCTCGAATGGCCTTGATGCAACAACAGGAGCAGGCTGTTCTGAAAACATCCCCCCCGAGGACTCCTCAATGATGGACACTTTTGACCTCTCTCCCTCCTCAACGACACCTCGAGTCAAACTTTTGCTTGCATGCAGAACGGCCCCATGTCTATGGACACTACATCAACACACCCAAGACAATGGGCTTATACACACACACCCCCCCCTCCAAAAATGCACTTGCTTGATGCTAACATACATTGGCTTTGCTATTGTCATGCTACTGATTAACATTAGCGATATTACATGGCCATTTCAATTTTTGTTAATGAAAACTACAACTAAGATGCACGTTACAATCCAACAGCCGGTGCGTAATTAGTACAATACTTACTGGACTAACACTTTTTAGGGCGCAGCAAAAACACACCATAAACCAGGCATTTAACAACATATTTAGCGAATTTTTTAATGTGATTTTATTATCAAAACAATATTTACTAACTCGCACAACAGTAGCAAAATTGGTCCCTGCATCGGTACCTTTGGTCTTTGCCATTGAGTCGAATGTGCCAATATTGTCTTTTTGTTGCGCCCTACAAAGTGTTTATACTGTCAGTGTTATGCTCATTTTCAAAAATGTCGCAATAAAAAAAAAGAGATTTTATTATCAAAAACATTTAATATTTACTAACACACACAAAAGTACACGAAATCAAGTCCCAGGTTCGGGGAATTGGTACCGTATCAGTTCAAATGTGGACGGTACTCATCCCTACTACCGTCTCGGAACTTGTAACTCCCGATCTCCCAGTAGAATTGGAACACAAACATATGTGGAGGTAAGTAATGTTCTTCTTCTTTACACTGCAAACTAGTTGAGGCTGACTCCACGGCGCCTCTGCTGTCTGCTCCCAAGTAGTGCAGCCTGTTTTGCCTCTAAACATTGCTATGTCACAAAATAGATGAATCAAAGATTTTAGCAGTGTAAGGTGGATATTCTGTCCTAACGGTACCATATCAATGAGGAAAAAAAAAACCACTGTAAATTCCGGACTATAAGCTGCTATTTTTTCCTACGCTTTGTACCCCGCGACTTATAAAACGGTGCCGCTACTTTATGGATTTTTCACGAAACACATGCAAAACAATTAAAAGGTGCGTTCTTGTTTGTGCCATGGCGCCATCTTTTGGACGGGTTCGCTAACTGCAGGTGCTGCTGGGCGAAAGTGAATTCCCGCTCTTTAAAGCTTCGAACCGGAAGTAGAAGTGCCGTGTGGATTCTTCATTCATCGCTCCGAGCAACGTTTGTAAGTTTTACAACATAACTAAAACAATCCGTACTTAATAACGTGTGATGTCTGTAGGAGTGTTTTCATGCATATTTGTCGTAATGTAATCAAGTTGTCGCCGTTAGCATTAGCTAATATGCTAACAGGTTTACGAGTGTCTGTGTTAGTATTATTATCTTACAATGGCATTCTTTTTGTACAAATTCCTCAGTAAATTCACCAAAACGTCACCGTGGAGTTAGTGAGTCTGATTGGAGAGCTAGCTTGACTTCTGTTTTGTTTGATCTGCCGTTTTACTGCCGTGTTACAGACACTGTTTGGAAACAATTGCTAAATATTTCTGTGTAAATAACTCATTTCACAACGTATATATTTACGACTTATAGTCCGGCGCGGCTAATATATGGACACTTTTATTTTTTTTCTTATAAATGATTGGGTGCGGCTTATATACCGGTGCGCTCTGTAGTCGGGGGGAAAACCCTGCTTGAGGTAAATCCTAGCAGCAGTGCTCTAAATGTCTGATTGGAGAGCTAGCTTGACTTCTGTTTTGTTTGATCGGCCGTTTTACTGCCGTGTTACAGACACTGTTTGGAAACAATTGCTAAATATTTCTGTGTAAATAACTCATTTCACAACGTATATATTTACGACTTATAGCATACTTGCCAACCTTGAGACCTCCAATTTCGGGAGGTGTGGGGGTGGGGTGGGGTGGGGGCGTGGTTGGGGGCGTGGTTAAGAGGGGAGGAGTATATTGACAGCTAGAATTCACCAAGTCAAGTATTTCATTATATATATATATATATATGTATATATATATATATATATATATATATATATATATATATATATATATATATATATATATATATACATCCTGAAAATATGCAAACCAAACTGTGTTTAGATCATTGATACTTCAAACTTGCATAAATAAATATTAAGGAATATAACATAACTTGGCTTCTGAGAGCTTCAAAATGTAATGAATAAAATGCTAAAGTTGTTGATAAACAAGCAATTATTTTAATAATTAAATATGGTCATTTTAAATGAATTATTATGATCATTTAAAATTAATTATTTCAAATATGTTTATTTTAATGTATAATTCTATGGCTGAGTGTAATAAGGAGTCACGAAAAAATACAAATAAAATTATAATTAATTTTGATGTTTTTAGCAAAATATAGTAAAAAAAATTTTTTTTATTTTTTAATTAATATATATATTTATTTTTAGGTAAGATAAACATAATAATACAATTTATCTGTAGTCTGGATGAAAAAAGGCTGTCCTCACTCAGGTCCGCATGGAGCTGGAGGGGGCGTGGCAGGGCCGGCCCGTGGCATAGGCCGTATAGGCAAATGCTAAGGGCGCCGTCCATCAGGGGGCGCCACGCCAGTGCCACAAATGGAGAAAAAAAAAAAAAAAAAAAAGTTGGTACTATTATTTCTAAATACAAAAAATAATCCCACGTTAATTAAAATGCAAAGTAAAGCCTATTTGATAGAAATATTATTTGTTACAACATTCCTCAAATAGTGACAGAGAATAGAACAAGGATGGACAATTCAACCCTTAACTCAACAATGAGTAGATGAGTGTTATGTGTGTGTAAATGTGTAAATAAATGAACACTGAAATTCAAGTATTTATTTTATTTATTTATATATATATATGTATACATATATATATATATATATATATATATATATATATATATATATATATATATATATATATATATATATATATATATATATATGTAATAAAATATATATACCGTATATATATATATATATATATAGCTAGAATTCACTGAAAGTCAAGTATTTCTTATATATATATATCTTAACCACGCCCCCAACCACGCCCCCGCCCCACCCCCGACCACGCGCCCCACCCCCCACCCCTCCACCTCCCGAAATCGGAGGTCTCAAGGTTGGCAAGTATGCGTTAGCCTACATGAAATTATTTGTCTGTTACAGAATGTGATAGTAGCTGGCTTTTTAGCATTAAGCTAATGTTACATGATTTGGCAATTGCTAATCAATAAATAGCTAGTTCTGTTTTAAAGTCGGGTTAATTTTGTGGAGGGGGCTAAATTGTTATGGAAAATAATAATGTAACGTTAGGTAATTACAGTACTCCCACCTTACATTCCTTAGGGACATTTGTAATAGATCTTTTAAGCAGGTGTTTTTTGTTTACATTGTTATTGCCTTCTGGTTAGCTAATGTTTGCCCTGCAGGTAATAGTCACTTTTCCACCCTTTTATATATTAGGTATAGTTGTAAGTAAAAAAAGGTCAAAGACAAAGCTATTCGGTTTCTTGTGAGTATATGCACTTCACTGCCGATGTGGGGGGGGCGCCACCTAAAATCTTGCCTAGGGCGCCAGATTGGTTAGGGCCGGGCCTGGGGCGTGGCCTCCAGCTCCGGCTGAAAATCGGGAGATTTTCAGGAGAATATTTGTCCCGGGAGGTTTTCGGGAGAGGCGCTGAATTTCGGGAGTCTCCCGGAAAAATCGGGAGGGTTGGCAAGTATGACTTATAGTCCGGTGCGGCTAATATATGGACACTTTTATTATTTTTTCTTAAAAATGAGTGGGTGCGGCTTATATACCGGTGCGCTCTGTAGTCGGGGGAATACCCTGCTTGAGGTAAATCCTAGCAGCAGTGCTCTAAATGGCATGTTTATGGAGCTTGAAAAGGTGCTTCTTGTGAGTTTCCACTTGCAAACGGCTCGCTCACCGTCACGGCTCTTACAGTGTCCTCCATCTGCAACTCCTTTGACGTTTCAGGTACCGCCGCAATACCGAGGGCTCCGCACAAGCCCAACGTGTGTGTCCAAAAGTGTGCATCCAGACCCACTCGGTGCATCCAAAGTCTTTGGGCCAGTGTGAAACGTTTCTGTCTACTAGGAACACGGCGAGGAGAGACAAGCAACAGACCTACGGACCGTGACCGTGAGGCAATGCGGTCGTGCGAATGCCAAACCTAATCAGCCATGCACAATATTAATGACCAGGATCTTACGAGTAGTTTTTAGTCTTTCGCGGAGCTGGAGTACATTTTAGATCTTCGACTCTACGTTGGATTTCAGCTCGTGCTCGTTCAGCAGCTCCGTGGAACACTGTCCGTCTTCGGCGCCGTCAAAGTCCGCCTCGTCCTCTTCGTCCCTGCCGATGAAGGCCAGCTCGTTCTCGTAGCAGAAGGAGTTGGCGCCCGAGGCAGGGAACTTCCCGCCCTCCATGTCCCTGGCGCTGCACCTGGGCGTGGACGGCACCTCGAAGGTCTTGTGGAAGTAGGCGTAATCTATCCTGTACTGGCCCCTGTCCTCAAAGATGAGGGGCTCAAAGCGGTGGCCCCAGAGGACCTCGGAGGACAGGTAGGAGCTGCGCGCCTGCGTGGTCATGGCGGTGGCTTCCACCAGGCCTTCCAGGATGATCACGATCTCAAAGTCGGACGTCTCCAGGTCTTGCTTGCTGATGCCGAAGAGCGGGCTTTCCTCGTCGATCTCGTGGATGACGGTGAGAGGCGCCACCAGGAAGAGGCGGTCGGTGCCTCGGTCGTAGCCGACGTTCATGTCGATCTGGTCCAGAGGGATGTACTCGCCCTCCTCCGTGTAACGAGCCTTCACCATCTGGGCCCGGACGTGAGCCTCCACGATGTGGCTTTTCCTCAGGTTGGCCACCCTAAACATGAGGCTCAACTTGCCGTCACGCATGGCGATTACCGCGTTGTGGCTGAACAGCAGAGTCTGCGCCCGCTTCTTAGGCCTCGCCATCTTGGCCATGATGGCGCCGATCATGAAGGCGTCGATGACGCAGCCTACGATGGACTGGAACACCACCATGAAGACGGCGACGGGGCATTCCTCCGTCACGCACCGGGAGCCATAGCCAATGGTGGTCTGGGTCTCGATGGAGAAGAGGAAAGCGGCCAGGAAGGTGTTGACCTGCGTGACGCACGGCACGAAGCCCTCGTCGCCGGCGGGACGGTCCATGTCGCCGTGCAGGAGGCCGACCACCCAGAAGGCCAGGCCGAACATGAGCCAGGACACCACGAACACCAGACTGAAGAGCAGGAACATGTAGCGCCAGCGGATGTCCACGCACGTGGTGAAGAAGTCCGATATGTAGCGCTGGGACTTGTCGTCCATGTTGGAGAAGTGGATGTTGCACCCCCCCGTCTTGCTGACGAAGCGGCTCTGTCTTTGGCGTCTGGTGTGGATCTTTCCATTCCCGAATGTGCCCACGGCAGGCATGCTGGTCAGTGTCAGGCCTTCTTCTTCACAGGACAGGAAGCTGTGCTGGTGGCTTCTTCCCACGTTCATGCCTCAGACTTCTGTCCAACGCAGACTGCTGTCCCCCTGCAAACAGAGACGCTTTTAAGTCTTGGACTCAACTTGTTGTGACACCTTGGAATTCACAATAAAGTACAGGACTCTAATACCAAGAGCAAGGGTGCCCGTGGGCCAGCGTCTGTAGTGTGGCTCGTAAGACCCACGGGGTGCCTCCAATTGCTAATTGCTGATTATTTTCCTCCATCTTGTAAACCATACTTGCCAACCCTCCCGAATTTTCCGGGAGACTCCCGAATTTCAGCGCCTCTCCCGAAAATCAACCATTCTCCCGAATTTCTCCCGATTTCCAGCCGGACCTAAGGCACGCCCCCTCCAGGTCCATGCGGACCTGAGTGAGGACAGCCTGTCGTCACGTCCGCTTGGCCAAGCAAAAAGTAACCACAGAACACTATACCGTATAGTGTTCTGTGGTTACTTTTTGGTTGGCCAACGGTTTACGTTGTATTGCGCACCCCGACGGCAAGTGTGGGAGTCGGTTCTGAAGTATGAAGTAAAGAGACGTAACTTCGTCACCTCGCCTGGTTATTGACTCCGACCCAGAATATTACACTGCCCATACCTATGCTCCTTCAAAGGCTGTGCTACTGGCTGCAAAGCATTGCACTTTCAAATACAACAATGAGTAGAGGAGTGTTATGTGGGTATATGTGTAAATAGCGGCGCGATTGAATGTTCTATGCTGGACTGGTCTCAGTATGTTTACAAAGCTTTGCAAATATATGACAAAATACCTATTCTGTCTCTGGTGGTTTTTCAACTCAGCTTTAAGTGTCGTAAAGAGCTTGGGAGCGACTTGTGACTTGAATTCCCTGTGAGGAACAACTGGTCCAAACGCAACAATATATATATATATATATATATATATATATATATATATATATATATATATATAGATACATATATATATACATATATATAATAATAAAAATAAAAAAATATATATATAAAATTAAAAAAATAAAAAATAAAAATAAAAATAAAAAATAAAAAATAAATATATATATATATATATATATATATATATATATATATATATATATATATATATATAGCTAGAATTCACTGAAAGTCAAGTATTTATATATATATATATATATATATATATGTATGTATATATATATATATATATATATATATATATATATATATATATATATATATATATATATATATATATATATATATATATATATATAAGAAATACTTGAATTTCAGTGAATTCTAGCTATAAATATACTCCTCCCCCCTTAACCCCACCCCTGCCCCGCCCGCCCCGACCCCGCCCACCTCAACCAAATATTAACATTGCTGTATGTATACTTTTGACCCAGCACATTTGCTCACATTTTCAGTAGAGCCATAATAAATTCATAAAAAAAGCAAACTCCATGAATGTTTTTTGTGACCAACAAGTATGTGCTCCAATCACTACATCACAAAAAAATAGAAATGATTGTAAACTCCAGACAGCCATGACATTATGTTCTTTACAAGTGTATGTAAACTTTTGACCGCGACTGTATATGTGTGTATATATGTATATGTAATATATGTTTTATAATGTTTATTTTTTGTATTTATGTATATTTAATTGGTTTAATTTAATTAAGTATGACTCATTTTCTAGTAGAGTGGGCAAAATGGCTCCTAAACGAAGGGCTCACAAGCAACGTTCCCTCTATGGTGCGCGCCCGTGCAATTGCGCACTGCTCACGCGTCCTCTGCGCACGGCAAATCTATGCCACGCACAAAATCAAAAAAAAAAAAAAGCGCATAACAATTTTCGACACGACAGAGAAAACATGAATTCCATCCATCACTTTACTGAGCAAAACTCTTTATTGTCGGCCATAAACACATCACCAAAACATTAGTAAAAAAAATGACATCTAGCAAAAGTGGTCATTTTCTGCAGTACAAACCAGACCAAAAGCAACTTTGTTATATCAACAGCAGCCGCTCGCTCTTTCTCACTTGCGCCAACACATGCACATATGGCACTTAGCCGGTGATGCGTTTACAGCCACACAAAAAGTCGGACAACTCCAACACTACACTATGATTTACCAATCAAATGTGTGCTTATTCTAGGGTCATTTACTAGGAATTTTAATTTATAAATATTAATCATGAAATGCTGTTAGTATATTAAATAAATACTATCCATCCATCCATCCATCTTCTTCCGCTTATCCGAGTTCGGGTCGCGGGGGCAGCAGCCTAAGCAGGGAAGCCCAGACTTCCCTCTCCCCAGCCACTTCGTCCAGCTCTTCCCGGGGGATCCCGAGGCGTTCCCAGGCCAGCCGGGAGACATAGTCTTCCCAACGTGTCCTGGGTCTTCCCCGTGGCCTCCTACCGGTCGGACGTGCCCTAAACACCTCCCTAGGGAGGCGTTCGGGTGGCATCCTGACCAGATGCCCGAACCACCTCATCTGGCTCCTCTCGATGTGGAGGAGCAGCGGCTTTACTTTGAGCTCCCCCCGGATGACAGAGCTTCTCACCCTATCTCTAAGGGAGAGCCTCGCCATCCGGCGGAGGAAACTCATTTGGGCCGCTTGTACCCGTGATCCTGTCCTTTCGGTCATAACCCAAAGCTCATGACCATAGGTGAGGATGGGAACGTAGATCGACCGGTAAATTGAGAGCTTTGCCTTCCGGCTCAGCTCCTTCTTCACCACAACGGATCGATACAGCGTCCGCATTACTGAAGACGCCGCACCGATCCGCCTGTCCATCTCACGATCCACTCTTCCCTCACTCGTGAACAAGACTCCGAGGTACTTGAACTCCTCCACTTGGGGCAAGATCTCCTCCCCAACCCGGAGATGGCACTCCACCCTTTTCCGGGCGAGAACCATGGACTAGGACTTGGAGGTGCTGATTCTCATCCCAGTCGCTTCACACTCAGCTGCGAACCGATCCAGTGAGAGCTGAAGATCCTGGCCAAATGAAGCCATCAGGACCACATCATCTGCAAAAAGCAGAGACCTAATCCTGCAGCCACCAAACCAGATCCCCTCAACGCCCTGACTGCGCCTAGAAATTCTGTCCATAAAAGTTATGAACACCATCGGTGACAATAAATAAATACTAATAATATATAATATATATAATATAATAATAAATACTAATACAAATATATTTTTTACAAACCGAAAGTTGCAGGAATGTACACATGATCCCCTGCTTACATCTCATTGTGCAACATGTGAATGTTTTAATGGGAACTAAATGCAATGTCTGAAAGGGCTACAAAGTATTTCCAAAGCAGGACCTCCACCCAGACAAACAATACAAGTACACAGTTCATGAAAAACAATTGTCATTGTAAGTGGGCCTAAACACTTATATTATAAATGGTAATGACTGCTGTCATTTGATTCTAATAATAAGTAACTTGTTATTTAGTCAGGTTAGGGACAGGTGTGCTGCTGGTGTGGCCACAGTGTGCACTTCTGATGTTGCTCACATGGGCTCCACTCAATGCTCAGGGACTTTTTGCCTTTGCTCACACACATGAACAATTAGAGGGAACATTGCTCACAACTGGGAATCGGTTCTCAAGACTGGAATCATTGGCGAACATCAGGTCTCGTTTGCGAGCATTGGACAAAGTATCGAGGCCGCACGTATGTTTCGCTGGGATTTGTTGACTTTGTTTAAATTGGCGTGATCGCAAATTCCTGGAGGGTTTCCTGGAGAGTACATCTTATCCCTCAAACAGCAATTAGGGAAGGAAAGAGTCGCAGCGAATCAGACGGTGAGAAGAACAACGACAAGACGAGGAACGACAAGCCGCCTCGGACTTCAACGTCTGCAGGACCAGACCCAGATGACCATGAGGACGATAATTGCTAATTAGTTTCCTCCGTAATATCTGCAGCAACTGATGAAGCCTTAGAAGATGGATGCATACCGGAGCACCGCTAAAGATGGGAGAGTGCGATACAAAGAGAAAATGAAGTTAGCTTCCTCCTTCTTTAGTTCTGCTGGAAACACCGGCGTGCAAAATGTGTTTATTTCTGATCAACAAGGTCCAGAAATAGCCGCTAAATCGAATGTGCTGCCACTTTATGTGACGTATCATCGCTTTCTCACAGCTGACATAACTGTTAGGCCTGATGAGGGCCACTGATTCCCTTCTGGGGCCAAGAAAGATGATGCTTTAAACTGTTTTTAACCTTCTGAAACATGAAGAAAGATGAACATTTAAACTGTTTTTAACCTTCTGAAATACGAAGAAAGATGAACATTTAAACTGTTTTTAACCTTCTGAAACACGAAGAAAGATGATAAGTTTAAAGTTTTTTTAACCTTCTGAAACACGAAGAAAGATGAACATTTAAACTGTTTTTAACATTTTCAGACACACCAAGAAAGATGAACATTTAAACTGTTTTTAACCTTCTGAAACACGAAGAAAGATGAACATTTAAACTGTTTTTAACCTTCTGAAACACGAAGAAAGATGAACATTTCTAGGGTTTTTAACATTTTCAGACACACGAAGAAAGATGAACATTTAAACTGTTTTTAACCTTCTGAAACACAAAGAAAGATGAACATTTCTAGGGTTTTTAACATTTTCAGACACACGAAGAAAGATGAACATTTAAACTGTTTTTAACCTTCTGAAACACGAAGAAAGATGAACATTTAAACTGTTTTTAACCTTCTGAAACACGAAGAAAGATTAACATTTCTAGGGTTTTTAACATTTTCAGACACACGAAGAAAGATGAACATTTAAACTGTTTTCAAACTTCTGAAACACGAAGAAAGATGAACATTTAAACTGTTTTTAACCTTCTGAAACACGAAGAAAGATGAACGTTTCTAGGGTTTTTAACATTTCCAGACACACGAAAAAATATGATACGTTTAAACTGTTTTTAACCTTCTGAAACACGAAGAAAGATTAACATTTCTAGGGTTTTTAACATTTTCAGACACACGAAGAAAGATGAACATTTAAAATGTTTTTAACCTTCTGAAACACAAAGAAAGATGAAAATTTTTAGGGTTTTTAACATTTTCAGACACACGAAGAAAGATGAACATTTAAACTGTTTTTAACCTTCTGAAACACGAAGAAAGATGAACATTTCTAGGGTTTTTAACATTTTCAGACACACGAAGAAAGATGAACATTTAAACTGTTTTTAACCTTCTGAAACACGAAGAAAGATGAACATTTAAACTGTTTTAACCTTCTGAAACACGAAGAAAGATGAACATTTCTAGGGTTTTTAACATTTTCAGACACACGAAGAAAGATGAACATTTAAACTGTTTTTAACCTTCTGAAACACGAAGAAAGATGAACATTTCTAGGGTTTTTAACATTTTCAGACACACGAAGAAAGATGAACATTTAAACTGTTTTTAACCTTCTGAAACATGAAGAAAGATGAACATTTAAACTGTTTTTAACCTTCTGAAACACGAAGAAAGATGAACATTTCTAGGGTTTTTAACATTTTCAGACACACGAAGAAAGATGAACATTTAAACTGTTTTTAACCTTCTGAAACACGAAGAAAGATGAACATTTAAACTGTTTTTAACCTTCTGAAACACGAAGAAATATGAACATTTCTAGGGTTTTTAACATTTTCAGACACACGAAGAAAGATGAACATTTAAACTGTTTTTAACCTTCTGAAACACGAAGAAAGATGAACATTTAAACTGTTTTTAACCTTCTGAAACACGAAGAAAGATGAACATTTCTAGGGTATTTAACATTTTCAGACACACGAAGAAAGATGAACATTTAAAGTGTTTTTAACCTTCTGAAACACAAAGAAAGATGATAAGTTTAATGTTTTTTTAACCTTCTGAAACACGGAAAAAGGTGATACATTTCAAGTGTTTTCAACCTTCTGAAACACAAATAAAGATAATAAATTTTAAATGTCTTAACCTTCTGAAACACGAAGAAAGATGAACATTTAAACTGTTTTTAACCTTCTGAAACACGAAGAAAGATGAACATTTAAACTGTTTTTAACCTTCTGAAACACGAAGAAAGATGAACATTTCTAGGGTTTTTAACATTTTCAGACACACGAAGAAAGATGAACATTTAAACTGTTTTTAACCTTCTGAAACACGAAGAAAGATGAACATTTAAACTGTTTTTAACCTTCTGAAACACGAAGAAAGATGAACATTTAAACTGTTTTTAACCTTCTGAAACACGAAGAAAGATTAACATTTCTAGGGTTTTTAACATTTTCAGACACACGAAGAAAGATGAACATTTAAACTGTTTTTAACCTTCTGAAACACGAAGAAAGATGAACATTTAAACTGTTTTTAAGCTTCTGAAACACGAAGAAAGATGAACATTTCTAGGGTTTTTAACATTTTCAGACACACGAACAAAGATGAACATTTAAACTGTTTTTAACCTTCTGAAACACGAAGAAAGATGAACATTTAAACTGTTTTAACCTTCTGAAACACGAAGAAAGATGAACATTTCTAGGGTTTTTAACATTTTCAGACACACGAAGAAAGATGAACATTTAAACTGTTTTTAACCTTCTGAAACACGAAGAAAGATGAACATTTAAACTGTTTTTAAGCTTCTGAAACACGACGAAAGATGAACATTTAAACTGTTTTTAACCTTCTGAAACACGAAGAAAGATGAACATTTCAAGTGATTTTAACCTTCTGAAACACAAAGAAATATGATACATTTCAAGTGTTTTTAACTTGGATGAATGATCTTTGTTTTCATTGCACAAGTACAACATTTTGTTTTCAGCACAAACCTGATCAAGATTTGAAAAACAAACATTGTACGAACAGGAACGCTGATGGGTCGGCACTCACGTAGAAGGTGGGTGGGATGAGTAAAAAAAGTCGTTCTCAGACTGGGCTCCTTTTGAGGGGGCTCAGTCTGGAGTGCGAATAAAACTTGATAGCAAAGCACATATTCATATTTCAACATACAACTTGAGACTTGCAACGAGGGGTAAGTGGGGGTTGTGGGGGATTCAGCCCGAAGCTGCCAGCCACTAGGGTACTGCTCCGTGTTCCAACATACCACGTGGGGTGAGGCAAACGCGTGGGGTGGGGGTGAGGGTGTGTGAGCATTAGAGATGCGCGGATAGGCAATTATTTCATCCGCAACCGCATGACAAAAGTCGTCAACCATCCGCCATCCACCCGAATTAACATTTAATCAACACCGCACCCGCCCGTTGTTATATATCTAATATAGACGATGCAAGGCATTAGTGAGGTTATAAAGCTTTTGCCTGTTAAAGAAAGGCGACTGATCCAATGCAGCAATCATCTGGGAGCCGCGCTGAGCGCACCTCCAAGCGCGTGGAGGTGCGATGTCCCTCGCACCCGGGCTCGCGCCCGAGGCTTCAGCGCGCACCGCGGCGCCCATCCTACTCGTCGCGGCCTAGCCCTAGCGGCTCTCGCTGCCGGCGACGGCCGGGTATGGGCCCGACGCTCCAGCGCCATCCATTTTCAGGGCTAGTTGATTCGGCAGGTGGGTTGTTACACACTCCTTAGCGGGTTCCGACTTCCATGGCCACCGTCCTGCTGTTTATATCAACCAACACCTTTTCTGGGGTCTGATGAGCGTCGGCATCGGGCGCCTTAACCCGGCGTTCGGTTCATCCCGCAGCGCCAGTTCTGCTTGCCCCACCCCTTTCGTGAGCGCACTGCGCGCGGAGTGACCCCTGTTACGCGCCCCCGGCAACGGGGGTGGCGGGCAGGTAAGCTGCGCGGGCGGAGCGCGCGGAGTGACCCCTGTTACGAGCCCCCGGCCACGGGGGTGGCGGGCAGGTAAGCTGTTTACCTGCTGCGCGTGACGCCGGCCGCGGCGAAGGCGGACGAGGCGGGGTGTCGGTGCGGTGGGCGCGGTGGTGACCCTGGACGTGCGTCGGGCCCTTCTCGCGGATCGCCTCAGCTACGGCTCCCGGTGGGGCCCTCTCGGGGGAAGGGGCCGGACCTCGGCGAGGCGTCCCTTCTCCGCTCCATAAAAGTGTCCATCTCTTTTTTTTTTTCTTCTTCTGTTGTGGCATATGCTGCAGGTGCCTGCTCGTTTTTCGTATGTGGGTAACAACATTTAACTATGTATATATATTTCCCAATTGGTTTAACTGCCACCCGCCTGAATCTATTTAAAATCTAATTTTTTTTTTATTTCAACCGCCCGACCCGACCCGCGGATAAAATCGAATTTTTTTTTATTTCAACCGCCCGAACCGCGGATAATCCGCGGACTCCGCGGTTGTGTCCGCAAACCGCGCATCTCTAGTGAGCATATTCCCATTGTCCAGGTTTGTGAGCGTTGTTGTGTCTGTAGGTCTGGAGACGCTCTGCAGGCGTTAGGAGCAAAGTTCAACTCCCAGGTGTTGTTGAAGGAGGGAGGGACATCAGAGCGGCTATCACTGCGATGTCCTTCAGGGGATGTTTTCAGAACAGCCTTTGTCTGTTGTGAGCAACGTCAAGGCCATTTGAGGTAGTCGGATCGTAGATAAAGATTGCTGTTTTCCAAGCGAGCAGACATTTGAATGGCCATGCTGGCTCTCAAGTTGATCAATCTTTGCATTTTAATAAGCCTTTCATTGATGTTGTCCAACTTACGATTCATTTCTGAAATGGCCACAGTCTGCGTTCCCACAGCCCGACCCGTGCCTTCCATTGCGACGGGCAGCCTTTGGGCTCCTTGAACGGCTGCCATCATCTTCCGAATTTGACGATACACCAAAGTAATGCTTAGTCCTCGACGGAAAGCACTGAGAGGCACAGGATTCTCCATTTCTCCCACGAGTCCAAGACCAAGAATGCATGGATGGATGGATGGATGTTTTTAGAATCCTTTACCTTCATTTTGTTGTTACTGCACACAGTTCTTCCGCAAGCTTTGGCTTTAAGGACCGAGTCTGACACCTTGCCTCATTATGGCTGAAGTGAATTTTAATATTCATGGAAGGTCAGGGAAGCATGAAATGAAAGCTTTGTGGGACACAAAAGTCCTTTGCTTGAACGCAGGTGTCTTGGGACTATTTCACTCAGGAGTCGCGTCAGGGCGCTGATTAGGAATGTCAATTATTTGACGTCATAGAAGAACTTTCAGTGGGTTGGGCTGCAGGCTCCCAGAGGACCGGACTTTAAGTGGGTCACGGCGACATGACCAGACGCTCAGACGCTGCTAATAATCTATTTCAAGTCGGACTGTCAAAGTCAACAACCGGTTAACAGCACGGTTGTAGTAGCTTTGTCTTTGAAGTCAGCCTGTGTCAGAAGTGCTAAACACGAGACAGGGAGTATTTATTGTAGTATACGTGTATTAAAGTGAGTATTTAATTTAGTACACGTGTCTTAAAGGGAGTATTTATTGGTGTATATGTGTATTAAAGAGAGTATTTGGATTCTCACTATTATGTTAGATCCACTATGGACTGGACTCTCACTATTATGTTAGATCCACTATGGACTGGACTCTCACTATTATGTTAGATCCACTATGGACTGGACTCTCACTATTATGCTAGATCCACTATGGACTGGACTCTCACTATTATGCTAGATCCACTATGGACTGGACTCACACACCATTATGTTAGATCCACTATGGACTGGACTCTCACACCATTATGTTAGATCCACTATGGACTGGACTCTCACACTATTATGTTAGATCCACTATGGACTGGACTCTCACTATTATGTTAGATCCACTATGGACTGGACTCTCACTATTATGTTAGATCCACTATGGACTGGACTCTCACCATATTATGTTAGATCCACTATGGACTGGACTTTCACAATATTATGTTAGATCCACTATGGACTGGACTCTCACACTATTATGTTAGATCCACTATGGACTGGACTCTCACTATTATGTTAGATCCACTATGGACTGGACTCTCACAATATTATGTTAGATCCACTATGGACTGGACTCTCACACTATCATGTTAGATCCACTTTGGACTGGACTCTCTCACTATCATGTTAGATCCACTATGGACTGGACTCTCACTATTATGTTGGATCCACTATGGACTGGACTCTCACTATTATGTTAGATCCACTATGGACTGGACTCTCACACTATTATGTTAGATCCACTATGGACTGGACTCTCACAATATTATGTTAGATCTACTATGGACTGGACTCTCACTATTATGTTAGATCCACTATGGACTGGACTCTCACACTATTATGTTAGATCCACTATGGACTGGACTCTCACACTATTATGTTAGATCCACTATGGACTGGACTCTCACACTATTATGTTAGATCCACTATGGACTGGACTCTCACACTATTATGTTAGATCCACTATGGACTGGACTCTCACTATTATGTTGGATCCACTATGGACTGGACTCTCACTATTATGTTGGATCCACTATGGACTGGACTCTCACTATTATGTTAGATCCACTATAGACTGGACTCTCACACTATTATGTTAGATCCACTATGGACTGGACTCTCACTATTATGTTAGATCCACTATGGACTGGACTCTCACTATTATGTTAGATCCACTATGGACTGGACTCTCACACTATTATATTAGATCCACTATGGACTGGACTCTCACTATTATGTTAGATCCACTATGGACTGGACTCTCACTATTATGTTAGATCACCTATTGACTGGACTCTCACACTATTATGTTAGATCCACTATGGACTGGACTCTCACTATTATGTTAGATCCACTATGGACTGGACTCTCACACCATTATGTTAGATCCACTATGGACTGGACTCTCACTATTATGTTAGATCCACTATGGACTGGACTCTCACACTATTATGTTAGATCCACTATGGACTGGACTCTCACTATTATGTTAGATCCACTATGGACTGGACTCTCACACTATCATGTTAGATCCACTATGGACTGGACTCTCACACTATTATGTTAGATCCACTATGGACTGGACTCTCACACTATTATGTTAGATCCACTATGGACTGGACTCTCACTATTATGTTAGATCCACTATGGACTGGACTCTCACACTATTATGTTAGATCCACTATGGACTGGACTCTCACACTATTATGTTAGATCCACTATGGACTGGACTCTCACTATTATGTTAGATCCACTATGGACTGGACTCTCGCTATTATGTTAGATCCACTATGGACTGGACTCTCACACTATTATGTTAGATCCACTATGGACTGGACTCTCACACTATTATGTTAGATCCACTATGGACTGGACTCTCACACTATTATATTAGATCCACTATGGACTGGACTCTCACACTATTATGTTAGATCCACTATGGACTGGACTCTCACACTATTATGTTAGATCCACTATGGACTGGACTCTCACACTATTATGTTAGATCCACTATGGACTGGACTCTCACACTATTATGTTAGATCCACTATGGACTGGACTTTCACCATCATCTTTAATTCTGGTGGCCTCGTTTGATTCAGACGACTTTAGAGCAAGAACATCTTGGAGAACTCTTCCCTGCAGAAGGAAGTCTGTGGGGAGTTCATGTCTCTCTGAAGGAAAGCGGGTGTTAAGGAGTCGTTCCTTTCAAAAAGACTGGCTCCTTATCGGTTCATTTTTTTTAACTGTGTTTTTCTTTATCAAGGAAACAATCACCAGTATCGATTGCAGATCAGAATCATTTAAATTACACAAATTTTACTCTGGTGGTGGCAATTATCCTTAAATGTTGGCTATAATTAAATTTTTTGTTGTGTTTTCATTGTAAACATTCCATAAGGCGGGGTCATATTTCCACTCTTTGGCAGTGACATCACGAGTTTGAATTTTCTCTCGCCTAAAAAAAAATGTGTAGCATTTTAACCATGCACAATAAGTAAGAATAAAATGCATTATTGAGATTATTTGACATTAGGGCATAATAAAATGTCAATACACAATTTTACTATGTATACATGTGTATATATGTATATGTATGTATATAAATATATCAATCAATCAATCAATCAATCAAAGTTTATTTACATAGCCCTTAATCACAAGTGTTTCAAAGGGCTGCACAAGCCACAACAACATCCTCGGCTCAGATCCCACATATATACATATATGGATGTGTATAAATGTGTATATATATATATATATATATATACATATATATATATATATATATATATATATATATATATATATATATATATATATATATATATATATATATATATATATATATATATGTATATATATATATATACATGTATATATATATATATGTATATATATATATACATGTATATGTGTATAAATGTATGTATACAGAGTATATATATACAGTATATGTATATATGTATACATACAGTATATACATGGGTAAGTTCATATATGTATACTGTATATATACATGTGTATGTATATATGAACATATGTGTGTATATATGTGTATATATGTGTATGTGTATATATGTGTGTCAGTGACGTGCGGTCACTAGAGGCAGGTGAGGCACGTCATGGAAAGAAATAAAATGTAAAAAGGAAAGAAAAAAAAATTAAATTGTTATATGTATCCAGTGATTATACTATAAAGTTATTTTCCATTTAACTTCACCAGTTTTAGATTATTTTTATTCAAAATCGCAGAATTTTCACATTTGCCGTTCAAATACTGAGAAGAGACGATGCGGTGAACAGCAGCCAGTCGAGGCACGTCACTCAGTGCCTCAACATGGACGGACTCGGCTAACTGCTGGCCTGCTGTGCAGTGAGACTGTATTGCTATATGAATTATATTATACATTTCCATAGTTTAGTTAGCTGAGGTATATAATGTACAGTGTATATAATGTACAGTGTATTTTGTCAACAACTGTATGTGTGTAAAGTATTTCTTGTGCTGAGCGATCATAAAACTGCTGCGAAGACGCACTGGCTGAGGCTCGCGTAACCCCGCCTCCTGGTGCTGGTTAAGGCACCTTCGCCGCAGACTGCACCCCCCGATGAGGTCGAGCGCCACACCAACCAAAGCCCACACCCAAACCCTCCACGTGCAAGACCGAATCCACCCAAAAAAAGTCACTTAACAAGAAGCCAAAAAGTGCAAAAACAACGTTGCGCGCGCCGGAGGAGCCGTGAACGACTGCAAGGACACAACATTAGGTACACCTGCAGACTGCAGCACGGATTTCATATTTCATTCATTCACAACTCCTCCAACACGAACACCACTGTTCCCGCACTTATAAGTAAAGGTAAGACCATAATAACGTTTTTTTTAATTAAATGTGCTTTTTTGTATGCTACAGTTTGTATGTGTAAAGTTAAAGTTAAGTTAAAGCAGGGGCGTCACTAGCTTTTAAGGACAGGGGGGGCTTTGCCCCCAGGAGATGCACAGGATGCGAGCGAATGTTACGCACGAGCACAAAACTTCACAAACGGGTAACAAAGACTTAGAAATTATTCATTGTTATTATTATTATTTTTTTTTAAATGCACGGGACGAAATGAAATGCTCCCCGGGACGATGGCTTTTAACCATATATTTTCTTTTTCTTTTTATCTATTTATTCATTTTACATTTTATATTAAATGTCTTGGTTTTTCCTCCCTCTGAAAATCCTATTAAATGTTTAACAAGCCATCCTATAATAATAAAACAGCTATTAATGTAACAATACAATAAAACAAATATATTTAATTATGTTTTTTTCATTATTTTAACAATAGGCTTATTACTTTATATAGATTCTACAAGAAACACAAAACTTAAAAAATAAATGATTTACAATTGCACACACAAGGTTTCGTGCAGCTTCACTCATTGTAAAGGAAGATAATGTGCTTCGTACACCTGCAGGACCGCAAGCAAGGTCGCAGAGAAAATGCGGGCTGGAATTTGAGTGATGTGGGCATTTTCTATATGAACAAGTGGAATGGATTGGATACCGACGCACGAAAGGGGCTCTCTACCTTACGCTACGAAGTGGGGGGAAACTGAGTGAATAATAACAGGTTATATGATTATTTATTTAAACTCATATTTGGGCCACTTTATAATGAATATGTCGGCATTTATTTGTAAAAAAACAAAAACAAAAACAAAAAATTATTTAGGGGGGCTTAAGAATATTTTAGGGGGGCTTGAGTACCCCTAAAATAGGCCTAACAACGCCAATGAGTTAAAGTACCAATGATTGTCACACACACTAGGTGTGGTGAAATTTGTCCTCTATACAGTATATATATATATATATATATATATATATATGTATATATATATATATATATATATATATATATATATATATATATATATATATATATATATATATATATATATATATATATACACACATATATATACACGTGTATATATGTATGTATAAATAGTTTATATATACAGTGTATATATATATATATATATATATATATATATATATATATATATATATATATATATATATATATATATATATATATATATATTTATATATATATACATATATATATACATATATATATATATATATATATATATATATATATATATATATATATATATATATATATATATATATATATATATTATTATTTTATTTTATTTTATTATTTTTTTTTTTTTTTTTTTTTTTTTCAAACTATGTAAGTGTTTTTATTTAAATTACAAAAAAGTGAATCCCAATGCTGCAAAGTTTCATTCTCTAGTCCAGTTGCCAGTCGGGTCGCACGCAAATGCAGAGTGAACAATTGCCGACGCTAAATTTGCATGTGCTTTAAAACGAACGGCTGCTAACTGGGAATCGATTCTCCTCGTTCACGTAAAAGAGGCGTTGGAAAGACTCGATCTGCAGAGGTCACATCTGTAACGGGGATGATGAACGCTCTATTCTTCCACAAAGACACTGTTCTCACCACCTCAAAAATATATGACTTCTTTTTAACACTTTCATGACTCAGACCCTTCTGGGTTGATTAGGGAATCAACACGCAGCAAAACTCAACACTTTATACAAGCGTGTCCGGTCCGGCAAAAAAATTACCGTATTTTTCAGAGTATAAGTCGCACCGCAGTATAAGTCGCACCGGATGAAAATGCATAATAAAGAAGGAAAAAAAACATATATAAGTCGCACTGGAGTATAAGTCACATTTTTGGGGGAAATGTATTTAATAAAAGCCAACAGCAAGAATAGACATTTGAAAGGCAATTTAAAATAAATGAAGAATAGTGAACAACAGGCTGAATAAGTGTACGTTATATGAGGCATAAATAACCAACTGGTATGTTAACATAACATATTATGGTAAGAGTCATTCAAATAACTATAACATATAGAACATGCTATACGTTTACCAAACAATCTAATCGCTAAATCCCATGAAATCTTATACGTCTAGTCTCTTACGTGTATGACATCAATAATATTATAATGTGTTCATCATTTCACACATAAGTCGCTCCTGAGTATAAGTCGCACCCCCCGCCCAAACTATGAAAAAAAACTGTGACTTATAGCATACTTGCCAACCTTGAGACCTCCGATTTCGGGAGGTGGGGGTGGGGGCGTGGTTGGGGTGGGGCGGGGGCGTGGTTGGGGGCGGGGCTAAGAGGGGAGGAGTATATTTACAGCTAGAATTCACCAAGTCAAGTATTTCATATATATATATACAACAAAGCATGTAACTGTCGAAAGAAACCTGATTGCCCCCTCAACGGGGGGTGCTTACAAACATCAGTTGTCTACCAATCTAAGGTAATACGCAAGGACATTAACACATCCGACACATATGTAGGATTAACTGAGGGAGAATTCAAAACCAGATGGAACAATCACAAGGCTTCTTTCAGGAACAAAAACCTGCGAAATACCACAGAACTCAGCAAACACATTTGGGACCTCAAAGACAATAATGTTGAATATTCAATAACATGGCAATTTCTTGCATCCAGCACACCTTACAATAGTGGTAATAAAAGATGCAACCTATGCTTGAAAGAGAAACTGTTTATTATTTACCGTCCAGACCTGTCATCCCTCAACAAGCGCAGCGAAATTGTAACAACATGCCGCCATAGACGGAAACACCTCCTAGGTAACACATGAGCCAATCACCACGCCCCTAGGCCAGCCTGTACCCACCCACTCTGTGCCCTATATAAACCATGGTATGCGAATGCTCCCATTAAAATCTCCTGACGATTGAGGGTACCCCCCCTCATGAAACAGGCCTGTAGAGATGAAATAGTCTTGTGATTTTTCCCCACACATACATATATATATATATATATATATATATATATATATATATATATATATATATATATATATATATATATATATATATATAAGAAATACTTGACTTTCAGTGAATTCTAGCTATATATATATTTATTTTATTATATATATATATATATATATATATATATATATATATATATATATATATATATATATATATATATATATATATATATATATATAAAATAAATACTTGAATTTCAGTGTTCATTTATTTACACATATACACACACATAATACTCATCTACTCATTGTTGAGTTGAGGGTTGAATTGTCCATCCTTGTTCTATTCTCTGTCACTATTTTTCCAACCATGCTGAACACCCTTTCGCAGGTACCCAGAAAGGTTTCGAGTACCACCAAAAAAACTGAATCTCTGAAGACAGTATAAAAATCTGTGTTAAAGGTGACAATACTGTTTGTATAATAAGCATGTTATTTTTTTTACAAATGAGGGTTAAGAGTTCAGTACTAAAAAAAAAAGAAAAGAATGTGGCTTAAGTACAGTTTTTTAATTGAGCTGCTGCATTTTTTGGTTGGGTTGTTTATTTATTTTGAGTAACTTCTATACATTTCTAAAAGAGGAGGAATGTAATAGTGATCTATGTTTGTCTGTTGCCATCTCCTGGTGAATGTTGGCTATAGCGTACTGGGGTTACTTTTTGGTTGGCCAACGATTTACGTGGTGTTGCGCACCTGACGTCACTCAGGTCCGCATGGAGCTGGAGGGGGCGTGGCTTCCAGCTCTGCCTGAATTTCGGGAGATTTTCGGGAGAAAATTTGTCCCGGGAGGTTTTCGGGAGAGGCGCTGAATTTCGGGAGTCTCCCGGAAAATCCGGGAGGGTTGGCAAGTATGCTTATAGTCCGAAAAATACGGTAATAAATTATATTTTCGGGGTCCCAAATACAAAATGTCAAAAACGTGGAATGTATAAGTAGAAAAAGGTGCAATTAGTGCTATCATGGCCAAAGCTACAAATCAACCAAAGAAACAAAAAGTTTAGTCTGAGGAGACAAAATTAAGAAAAAGGGAGCCTACCCGGATTAAAGGACAGTCAGGATCAACATTGCCCCGGTTTTACTGGCTGGCATGAGCTCAAAGACGAGGAATTTCAGACCGATGCTTCCTTGGCTCTGTTCCTGCTAAACTAGTTGATGCTCAAGCAAAATTAAAGTGGTGAAGCTGTATTTTCATGTTGTTGTTCAATGTTGTTGACAATTTCACTTTCATGACTGAGACCCTTCCAGGTCCCCCAAGGCCTTTACCAGGCACCCGGATTGACAGGAGGCCCAAATAGTTGTTTTTGAAAGTAACAAAATACCAAAGTGGCCCCCGCCTGCTTTTATTTTTCTGTGAAAAAGTTTGGACACCCCCCCGCCGCAGCGCGTCCCAACACTTCTGTGTGTAAAAAGGTCAAGAGCCTGCAAGGAAACACACACTTTTGTGTGGTTGATTTCAAGTTGGATCACACTCTGCGCCTCACAATGATCTAGTTGCTAGGCGGCAGGATGAGGATGATGATGATGATGATGATGATGATGATGATGAGGTGCACTATTATCTAATATTCTCTGTAGGAAGTGTCCTGCTGCTGTGGATCTGAATGCCATAAATAAAAGCATTATTTGCCAATCCGCGAGGTGTGAGTGGTGCACTCACCTGGTGAGCAATGTGGATTTCTCACTTTCCTTCACTTCCGCACTCTTTTTCAGCCCAGTTGCCGCATGTTTCCGTGCGGGTTCCCTCAACGTCTTCTGCTCACGGGTGGAACCAGTCTATCCTCGTCA